>NW_022146149.1:59875-64044 GCF_002938485.1 Sitophilus oryzae | reverse complement strand
CTTTGTCAACAGACCTATAAAATAGTGTTTATAATTTATTTAATGTCTGTAAAGCCTTTGAAAATTATATTATTATTGTCTGTTGTGCAGTTACTCTAGCAGATAGGGTTTTATGTCGAAAAGTTGATCTCTACCATGATCAATTAAAGCAGGCTGATACTTCACTATTTAAATCTATATTTACTAGAGAAAACGTGAATAAACAATAATAATATGACTTTTCAATGACAATGACATTACAAAAAAGGTAAACACTATTTTATGTGTGTTGACGAGGACCCAAAATCAATGCTATAATTGCAGTAGATCGTTATTGTCTTATTTAAAAGTGAATATATCCAATAAAAATAAAGCTAATTGAGATGAATCAAAAAACACTCTATCGAGAAAAGATGTATCTAGATTATAAAATGATTTTTAAATTCCTTATCGCATTGCTAACATAGGGTGTTTCAAACTTTCACCAAAATATCAACATTTTGTTTTCCGTCGTATATAATTGACAGAAGGAAATTTCATTTTAAATTTAGAAAGAGACACTAAAAGCCAAATAATTTAGCTACAAATTTCTTAAAAAATCATCAAAATCGACCCACTAGAACAAAATATATTAAACTTTATAATAAATAAAAATTTTAAAATGCCCGTTTTTTGTGCCGGGGAGTGTATAACCTTTACAATATTGTTATCCAGAATTTAAAGAATAAAAAAATCCTAAAACTATTGAAACGTTGTCAGAATTACACTATAAAAAGTTTTTGCAATAAATGCGAAACGAATGAATATCTTAGTATGATTAAGAGAACACTGTATTTTGAGTTTTAAATATACTTAGATCATGTTTACTTTCCATGGTTACGTTTAGTAGTGTGAATACAATCAAATTATGATAGGGAACGTTTACAGAACGGATATGGGACCGAAGCGGAATGTATAGTGGGAATCAACCTTTAGTTGGCAGCCAGTCTATTTACTTGGATATTAAAAAGACCAAAATCACTGTCATTATGTATGTAAAATTATATGAGAAATGATATTGATCACATCATTTCCAAGTTCCAAGTCAACTGGACAGCGTTTTTTTATCATATGGAACACCCTGTGGAGTAAGTAAGGAATGTAAAAATTATTTTATCATCTAGGTGTATCTTTCCTCGATAATTTATTTATTGATTCATCTCCATAGCTGTTTATCTCTTGGAGAAACTTTTTGGAGAAATTCTTTGGAGAAATGATATTGATCACATCATTTTCAAGTTCCAAGTCAACTGGACAGCGTTTTTTTTATCATATCGGTATTAAGTATTCTGTTTCCCAAATTTCTTTTTGTGTATATGTATTTAAGAAGATTGTCTGTGATGTTAGTTCTTTTGCTTATTAAATCCTTTATGCAATCCGTCTTTTTTGCATATTTAAACAATTCCAAACACTATTAATAATAACGGACGCAGTTGCGGGCGTCACATAATAAGAAAAACCGTATAAATAATCGTCACTCTGATCGTTTTGTTGCAATTACCTGTCTGTAAAAAATCCGTTTTAATAGCGTTCCCGTAAATGATTTATTAATAAGCTGTTAGCTTTGATCTTTTCTTAATCCGACATATCGATGACTTACACTTTGTTTAAGTTTATAAGAAACAAGTAGTTAAGTATTGAGGTACTTATAGTCTATCTCAAAGGTCTATCTATCGATAAAATTCTGACAGTGACAGTTGATGTCTGACATTGAATAAAAAAACTGCAATAATTTTTTGGATGACAAAAATGATTATCCTACCACTACAAGTTTTTTTACTTAATCACGACATACGATGGCTAATATGGCTACGATAAGCAAATAATATATCGCTAGCTAACCCGGCTAAATTTCTACCGCCTAATAGTGAAGTAAGTAGTGAGGTTTTTTGTCAACCTTGTGGTACGGATAACTGATTAAGTGACTGATCTGAAATGATCGAGACCAATCGATTTAACAGTTCTGTTCGGTTAAAGAAGAAAAAACGACTTCTTTTCTTTCTCTTCTCTTCTCATTTAGGTGAAAAATACCTTAATCTTTTTGAGTGACACACTCAACTGTAGTTAAGGCGTTTTTCCTTAATACGACAGAGTTGTCATTTGTTCTCTATATTTTTGTTTAAATTTCGATTCAAGTATTTTCTAATATTTCGATATCTTTCTAGATTTGAAAATGAAAAAAATTGTAATAATCTTAATTATGTACATTTGAGAATCCTTATGATATTAACAAGCTTAATCTGGTATTTAATCGCTTCAAAATGGCTATTCGAATGACCATTTGATTTCAAGTGGATGTTATATAGCTAGCACAATTAGCATATATGTATATGTGGTACATCAAAGTACTCGAAAGTGTGAGAATATTCAATTCGTGAATCTGGCGGTCATAAAACACGAGGTGACCAAATATTTGACGTTGATGGAACATGACGCTTTATTTGTTCTGCTCTTTATAGGCTTCGATATAAAGGTTATCTAAATAATAGATATTTTATAGATTTATTATAGTAGCATTAGGGATATCCAATATTAAATTCTTTCTTTTTCCGATCAGGTATATTTTTTCTATTTTTATTCTTTCCTACTACTCTCCCTACATATTTCTTAAAAGTTCCTCTGCATTTAGGAGCTACTTCCGACGGCCCCTCGAAATAGAGGAGAGTAAAGGAACTAAGAAACAGCCTGGTACATCTCCACCAAAAGGGCAACAGAGGGGCGAGAACCTCTCACCTCTGCTCCTCCAAGGAGAGAAAAAGCCAACAGCAGAGACAACAGCTTTGTCAGAACTCCATTGTAAAGACATCGAGCTGGCAAGTCATCAACCCGAGGGGGAGGGTCATGATCAGGTCCTTACAATAGCAATTGACCTCAGATTCAAGGAGGTAATAGAAAAAGAGAGACATATCCTTTATTATAGATTCGGGACAACACCGGTATCAGGTCAAAGGAGAGATCTAGCTAAAGAGGTGGAGAAAATAGAATCGCATCCTCCAGCCACTACCTCACTGGTACCTTAGCTGGAGACAAAATCCTCGACTGTGAAGGGCACGGAGAGGCAAACCCCAACCGTGTAAGGGTGTATAGCCTCGGAGGAGGTAGATGTTCCCACTCCTCGAAGGAAGAAGAATCTGTTGTCAGAAGAGGATGAGAAATACCTTATACCCCTACAACAGGAAAATCCCCATGCATGATCAGTTATAGGCTATCATCATCATCATCATTTTCAGCTTATTTAACCATTTCCAATTATGGTGTAGCCTCCCTCTCTTAGTCACGTAGCCTGTCTTTGTATTTGGGCCCATTGTTATCTATTGATGGCTATGAGGGCCCAAGTTATCTCTGCTAATTTCCTAATATCATGGTCCCATCTCGAGTTCGGTCTCCTAGGTCTCTTAATTTCTCGTGGGTACCATGCTGTAATTTTTGTGGTCCATCTGTTGTCCGTCCTTCTTGCCAGGTGTTCTGCCCATTGCTACTTGAGGGATTTGACTCTGTGGATGACATCTATTACCTGGATCTTTTTGTCGTATTCATTCTATTCTTTTACAGTTTCTCTTGGTTATTCCCAGCATATTTAGTTCCATTGAGTGTTGTGCGCCCTGCAGTTTCCTTATGATGTCCATTTTAAGTGTCCAGGTTTCGCATGCATAGATCATCACTAGTAGTACACATTGGTTGAATGTTTTCTTCTTTATATAAAGTGGCATTCTAGATTTGAATATGATTGAAACTACTTCAAAAGTATTCAGTGCGAACTTAATTTTTCTGTTGATTTCTGGTATTATTTATTGCATGCATTTATTTGTTGTACATTGAGAGAGAGTATTCTCCATCTGTTTTTAATCCTTTTTTGGTCCAGTTTAGTTGACAGAAAATGTCTTCTAGTGTTGGTGTAAACAGCTTTGGGGATACCGCGTCTCCCTGTCAGTCCCCCCACCTTTGCCAATTGGGAACTGTGGGGTTGTTTTATATATCATTAATCTTGCTTTGGCGTCTTTGTATATATTGGCGAGAGTTTCTATATAAGACCTGGCAATATCTTATTTCGCTAGGGATTATATTATTCCCTTAAGATATATCGAGTCGAAAGCCTTTTCAAAGTTTTAAAGGCTATGGCTAGTGGAAGTAACTTAATGCAATAACTACCA
>NW_022146149.1:49124-58721 GCF_002938485.1 Sitophilus oryzae | reverse complement strand
AAGGTCCATGAATTATAATCTAGCCCATATAATGAAAAAAAGAAGGAATTCATTCCGCATCATTATTGCTTAATTATTTAACTAATTATGGAGATTGATGTATTTGCATTTCCCATTTTCCTCCACATTGCATTGTACAGTTTTAATACTCTTTTTTATGTTGCGTTATCTTTAATGAATTATAACAGATTCCTTCTACATGTTTTTGTAGAAAATTGACAGTACAAAAATATACATCCTCTATCTCTATACCGAGTGCGTCTCAAAAGTTGCTCCCCCTATAACTTTTTTATTTTTTCAGATAAAAAAGCGAGATTTGGTATGTTAGTGTATGACACAAATGAGGATTGATCGACATATTCAATTATTTTCGATCACTTTCTGTTTTACCGCAAATGACTTCAACTTGTGATTTTTAAATAGCACTCTCGGTATTTTTTTACTTTACTCAATAGAAAATGATACTCTGAGTAGAATCCGATATTATATGTCAACTTTTGTCATTTTCGCTTAAAAATCGAATTTTAAATTTTTATCTAGAGTGCCATAGTGCCATGGCTGCGTTAAAAACACTGCTTTGGAAAACTATATTTGATCATCTAATGTTTTCCGTGTCTTGTCCTGACCGGTTAAAAAATGCCCAAATCGTATTCAAATCGTATCAATCGCCCAAATCGTATCAGCTCAATTTTTTCAAATGGAACAAGGGTAGCTCAATAGCATATTTGGAAAAGCATTTTTTTACGAATAATTTGGTACCGCACACTTGGTATTTCGAGTCAAATTGTGGTTATAACCACATGTTACAATTTCAAATAAACCATATGCAAAATTGTCAAAAGTTGACATATGATATGTCATTCTATTCAGAGAGTCATTTTCTATCGAATAAAGAAAAAGGGTGTTATTTAAAACTCAAAAGTTGTAGTCATTTCCGGTAAAACAGGAAGTGACCAAAATCAATTGAATACATCACTCAATCCTAATTCATGCAATATACTAACATACCAAATCTCGTTTTTTTATCTGAAAAAATAAAAAAAGCTATAGGGGTGAGCCACTTTCAAACGCACCCGGTATAAAGGCAGCTTCGTGAAATAATTATACTGTGAATACGCAACTTTAATAATATGATTCTTGTATACCTACGCCTTATTTAAAATACCAAGACGATTAAAAAGTGGTTCAAAATGATGTAACAGTACAAAAAAATATTCAACCTATAATTAGCCCATTAAAAATTATTCTACGGTATCAATTATGTCGACCCGTGATTAAAATAATTTAATTCATGAGCTCTGTGACTAAAACATCTTCCATTTTTGATAACAGATGATTTATTACCGGGATTTTGGATGATTACAAACCGGCTCTATAAAAAATATTGATGAAATACAAAAAACAAACCTATAGTGTAAGCCATTAAAAATATACAGTTTATACCAAATAAACGTTTAGTCACCTGATTAAACTTGGCCGGCACAGCGTTGCCCACGTTTACATATTTTCTTTTAATCAAAATATTTTAGGATGCAAAAATAAATTAATTATAAATATATAGATAGTTATTATTTACATCAACAAAAGCTACAAGTTCTGCTAGTAACCATTACAACACTATTTTAATCAGCACGGCGCGGCGCGGCGCCGAAATATGTCCATGGTTGGCAACAATGAATTTAAAAATCGCGCCCTCGACGTAACTAAAAGTTTAATTATTGATATGAAATATAAAGAGTTAGGTGTTTAATTTTTTAGTTTATTAAGACATATTATTTTTTAGGATATATTATATTTTTGAAATACAATATTCATTTTTTTTTAATATTCTTTTGCAATATTATAAAAAGCGATTTCGTGCTATTTGTATCATCCAGCAAACTCTACTATAGTGTATTTTATTCCCATACATGAAAATGTAAATATAACTAAATCTAAATATACATGTATATATTTTTTAAACCAAAGAATAATCTTTATTTCATAGATACTAATAAAACTTATCTTGACTAATATTTGCTTGCATTAATATTTTCACAACTAATTCCACTTACTTGAAACAAAAAAAAACCTAAATCAACATTATTTCATTTTAAATAAATAAAAATTATTTAATATACCAATACCTCTGCCCATACCTCAATAATTTTAATGATAAATAAATGCGTATTAAATATACCGGGCGTCCCAATATTTCATGGACATAGAACTACTACGTATTTTTGGAATCAAAATAAGTTCATTGGATACAATTTACCCCTATACAAAAGTGCTTCGTTTGTCCGCCAGAGTGCATTAAATTTTTAAAAAATAAACACATTTTTAAGATATTTTAAGAACCGACATCGACAGTCCGATTTGAATGAGATTTGGAGTGCCTATGTTTTGCTAGGCGCTTTAACATTTGATTTACACAAAAAATACAAAAATGCACGGGAAAGGTGAAAGCTATCCTTAGCCCTACATAAATCTTTTAGAATTAATTTCCCACTTCACCGAAGACTGATTTTTTAGTAAAATGGTTCTTCTAGTATCTAGTATTCTAGTATCTAGCGTTTTTTTACAAGAGACAAAAATGTAGTGAATTTTTGCCTCTTGTAAAAAAACGCCACCACGCATAATTTTTGAGAATTTTTTTTCTGAAACTTACAAAATATGTTTCTTGCCAGATAACCAAAGAGAGACAAAAAATATAGTAAAAATACTAGTCGTCGGTGGAATTGTGGTGGAATATTTATACTAAATTGTATGTAAGAATGGGGGTAGTTTTAAACCTTCCCGTACTTTTTCTTGATTTTTATGAAAGTCCACTTAGAAAAACACAGACACCCAAAATCTCATTCAAATCGGAATAACGGTTCTTAAAATTTCTGTTTATTTTTCTAAAGTTTGATGCTCTCTAGAGGACAAACGAAGCACTTTCGTATAGAGGTGAATAAATAAAATCCAATAAACTCATTTTGACTCCAAATACGTAGTAGTTCACGGAATATTGAAACACTCTGTATGGGTCATGCGGCAACACAGAGCGTCGATTAGGCTGTGTCGGCTGATTGTGATTCTGAGTACTCGGAAGAAACTCAATCATATTCAAATCTAGAATATGCCACTCTATCTAAAGAGGACAACATTTGACCAATGCGTACTACCAGTTATGGCCTACTTATGCATGCGAAACCTGGACACTTAAAACGGACATCATATAGCAGGGCGCACAACATTCAATGGAACTAAATATGCTGGGAATAACCTGGAGAGACCCTAAAAGAATAAAGTGGATACGACAAAACACCCAGATAATAGATGTCCTCCACAGAGTCAAATCCTTCAAATGGAAATGGACAGGACACCTGGCAAGAAGAACGGATAACAAATGTTCCTCAAATATTACAGCATGGTAGCCACAAGGAATTAAGAGACATAGAAGAAGACCGAACCTGAGACGGGACCATCATATTAGGAAATTAGCAGGGATAAATTAAATTGGGCCCGCATAGCTAACAATAGGCAACAATAGGCCCAACTACACAGAGAGTATGTAAGGGAGGCTATACGAGTACACCATAATTGGAAATGGTTAAATAAGCTGAAAATGATGATGATGATGATGATTAAAGTTAATTAACCATTATTAGCCTATTTTCTATTTATTTTAAAGGTTGAAAATAGAAAATATATCTCTCTTGTCCAGATCTACCAATTCTTAAAATAGTTGCACTTATTTAAGAGACATCCTGTATATATATTACATCCAAGTTAAAATATCCAAGAGGTCTATCAGTAATTCTTGTTTGCCGCCCTCTTTAAATGTATATAGAAATCTAAGATCACTATAATAAATCTATGTTTTGTCTATTTACTTTTAATTTACGTAAATGAATGCCCATATAAATCCCGTGGATATTTATTCGGATTTTTACAGAAACCATTTTTGAAATAAAAAAGGCACTTCTCACACCTTCAAACCTGATACATTTGTAGCATTAGAAGTTATAAAATAATGATGGAATGTTTTTTTATAAGAATTTTCTTTTAGAAAAAATATTAAAACAACTAATACTATGCGACGGAGCTGTTCGCCGGTGAGCAATGGGTCGTAAGCTAGTGAAAATTAAATTGTGATAATTACGTCTTTATAATATACTGGGCGCCACTCAGAGGCTAATTTTAGCGACAAAGTTCAAGTACAGACTGTAGGTAGGGGATTTTAAATATTAGAGATGCAAATGCCAAATCTAAAATCTTTATTGTTTAATTGCGGTTATTGATTTTGATTGGTCCCATTAATCTATATTACACCTACAGACGTTATTTTTTTTATGAAATAATGTGCAAATATTACTTTAATGAAATTAAATTGTTTCTGTTTGCGTCTTTACACTGTGACTTTTATAGCAACAAAACCATAAATTATTACGTTACGAGGTTCCTATTTCTTATTCTACTAACTTGATATATTTTTTCGAACATATTTATATTCTTATTGGTTTACTTTAATTTAAAATAATGATTATTAGATCACAATAATTGTTAATAATATAAGTCTCAAATAAGTACAAATATTTTCAGGGTTGATAGGTCTCCATAAAAGAAAGAAATATTTTCTCTTTATCGTTTTTCAAATAAGTCCAAAATAGCCGAGTTATTTTAATTTCAAAATTTACAAAAAAATGATATTTTACTTAAATTTTGAGAACCACTGGGTTTTCTTTCTTGTAAACTTAATCTACTACCTATGTTCCCATATTATCAAGAAATTATGTTTTTTAACTAAAAATTTAAAAAAAATCCAAATTTCCCACATTTTTTTTCCGAAAAAAAACATCATAACCGTAACATTCTGGAGTCAAAATATAGTACCACTAAAAATATTTGCGCTTATTTAAGACTCACCCTGTATATTATTTTTATATCTAAGTATTTAATAACGCCAACGATAATGATACTGACACAGCTTATTTACGACCAGTTGGTCATCTTAACTTATTTTTGAGTATTCGCATTTCACCTGGCGCGCATGCTCTTTTACATAAACCAGCAGTCTAATCAAATAGAACCCTATAGGCAAATATCGATTGAGGCATCTTTTAACCGACTAGGAAATGTCACGGAAAGGTATGGAAGAAATAATAGAAAATGTACGTTTACTGACAGGATACAGTATGGGCCACCAGGAAATTAGTATTATGCCGACGACGCCGTATTGGTAGCTGAAAATGAGGATGATCTACAGCACTTATTACATCGATTTAACTACACTGCCATATCACTTAATATGATAATATTGACCCACAAAAACTAAATGCTTGACGACATCAAAAGTACCACTAAGATGCAAACTGGAAGTCGGGGGCAACGATGAAGTTTAAGTATCTATAGGCATAGAAATCTCAGGATATGATGTAGAAGCGGAGGTACGAAAACGAACAACGAAGGCAACCAGAATAGCAGAATGCCTGAATGACACAATATGGCGAAATAAAAACATTGAGGTGGAAACTAAAGCGAGAATTTACAAGGCAACGGTACGACCAATAATGACATACACTGCAAAAACTCGACCTGATACAGCGAAAACTAAACAACTACTAGAGACAACCGAAATAAGAGTACTACGCAGAATAGCTGGAAAGACACTTCTGGACAGGGAGAGAAATTAAAGCATAAGAAGAGCATGAAAGGTGGAAAATGTAAATGAGTGGGTACTCAGCAGAAAGGAGGAATGGAACGAGCATATCAGCAGAATGGACAACAGAAGGATAGTGAGAGTTGCAAGCGACAAATCACCGCTAGGTCGCAGAAGCTTAAAACGTCCACGAAAACGATGGAGCGACAACTTGTCAGTCTAACCGGTAGAGACGACGAAACCAAACAGGCGATTCGCCTAGTATGAAGAAGGAAGAAGAAGGAAAAGTCACGAAAAACATAGACGACCAAATCTATTGTACCAAGGCTATTTGATTAAAAATTAGTAGTTTTAGCAAAGTCATGCAACCCTAGATTGAAATTTAAAATAATTTATTTGTTATTTATTTACCAATAATACAATGTCAAAAATTGAAGTCCAGAATGTCAATTTCGAATGTCAATTATTACAATCAAAAAAATACCGAGAGTGCCTCTTAAAAACCAAAAGCTTTAGTCATTTCCGGTGAAACAGGAAGTGACCGAAACTAATTGAATACGTAAATCAATTCTAATTTATGTCATATATTAACATACCAAATTTTGTTTTATTTTATCTGAGTTGACTGAAAGTTGACTGAAAATCGGTAAACTTAACAAATTTTACAAATAAACTTTTCCAAAATTCATACAAAAGTTCCTATTTAGCCATTTATTTCTTTAATCGTCAAATTACACATAGATTTTACACCCAAAAGAACAGGTTAGGACATTTTTAATCCCATTCAAAAGAAAAACAAGTTATCATATTTATAAAACATCATGATTAATAAAGTAGGAATATATTTTCTACTTTATCTACTGGTATTTCATTTCATTTTGCAGTGAAAAATAAATCGCATCTCAAAAGTTGCAGGATATTAATTGTTGTTCATTTTTCATGCACTATCGCTATTTACTTGTTTGTTTCTTCCATAAATTTTCTTTCCTGTTGACCTTTTTGTTATAAACAAGATTTAATGTTATTAATCTCGGGTGCGGTTTACTTTATCACCTATAACACCAAACGCAAACTTAACACGACAAGAAATATATTGTTCTTATATTTCTTTTTGACATATATCGGCTTGTTAACATTTAAACCGTTTTCATAAAAATTGGCGCCGGGAGGAACGTATAGCCGCCCACATACTAAAATATGTTAATAAAAGTTGGTGAGCAGTTCTTTTGGTTTCAAAGTAAAGGAATTTTCCAATTTTGGTCCGCAGTTATTTCCCCTATCCGCCACCTGAGGTCGCGTCCGATAGGAGTTTAGAGTTCTCCACACAGATTTTCTCAAAAACAAACTACGGAAACACGGAACATCTCAAAAACTGCGACTTTGACTAATTTTGATGTTATTACAAAATTTTGTTGCAAATGTTCCCTAATGCCAAATTGAAGGCCGCATTTCACTAGCTACTGTAATTTTGGTTTGGTTTGGAGTTGATTTCCTCAAATTTTGTAGCCCTCCCAGCTAAGATTCTCGGGTGCCACAGTATTATAATTTGGTTAAAATCGGTTTAGTGGTTTTTGAGTTATCATTTGAGTTTCATTTATGACCCAAATAACTCATTTTTGAGTGAAATTAAAAAGAAACTTTTTTGCCGATCTAGCTAGCCCCTACATACCTACCTGTTGGTAGCGTGGAAACAAAAATATTAACATGCTTATAAGTATTTAGGAAAAAACACGGAAATAATGCAATATAAGATTTATTTCACTGATTAATTTAAAAATCAACTAATCAGTATCAACTAAGTGCGGTCCTGTTCCCTTGTCCCTTTTAAATTAATACCAGCCATAACAGTCTGGCAATTTCTATTCTTATAACGGATTCTATTTTATAATTGTGAACGGTGTCACTGATTAACTTTAATTCTCCTTGCTGACATTTCATTAGGTTTATTAAATGCATAGGCAACATTTAACATTAGTTTCCTCAAGAATAATATTAAAAGATTGACAGAAAAAGTAATATAAAATATATGAAAATTCATTAATATTACATGTTTTTTAACAAAACATGAATTCTATAACATTATTATTATTATGAAACTTGACACATCAGTGGCCTTTAGAGTGATATTATTCTAGGAGCAACCCTCTGATGGAAAATACAATTGAACATATAATTTTATTATGTATATTTAGATACATTTGGTCAAAACAGTTTCATAAATATAACTAATATAAAAGATTTTTTTTTTTTTTATTTTATAAGTTTAAAAGAGTTGTAAAAAAGTCTGTCCTTAAATATTAAAATAAAACCTATAAATCAAAGTTAAAAATCAATTAACAAATTTGTTGCGGATGATATTCATTTTATAATCGGTTATAACCGAGGTTAGAACCATTACTTTGCATATTTAGGTTCAATGAATAAAACAGGTTACGCCACAACTCGATTTGACACAATTAGGTAAATATTTTTTTTTTTTTTTTTTTTTTAAATAGTTAAATGTGTCATCAACATCATCATTTTACTTATTCAACCATTTCTAATTATGGTGCGAAACTTCCCTCACATATAATATTTAGATACTATGTCAGTTGAGCCCATTGTTGACTGTTGTTTGCTATGCGGGCCTAAGATATCACTGCTATTTTCCTAATATCCTTGGATCCCATTTCAGATTCGGTCTTCCTCTGGGATCTCTTAATTCCTCGTGGAATTTTCCCTTCTGTAATAATTATTTGTGGCCGATCTGTTGTCCGTCCTTCTTGCCAGGTTTCCTGCTCATTGCCATGAGGGATTTCATTTCTGGATGACATCTCTCTTACCTGGGACTTTGTCACAGCTTAAGTAAAACCAGCTCAGACAATTCTTAGCGTGCCGCTTTTGATCTTTTGGCTCGGATTTGCGATTCGATAGAGGGGGAACACTGGAGCGGCGAGCTCTCTCGCCAAAACCAATGGCCGCGTAAGCGGCAGTCAGTCCAGAGATGTATTCAAAAAATTTACACGTGACGTAAAACATTCGACTGGTGCTAGAACATAATTTAGATACACCTTTTTAAATTGTTGACTTTAAGTAAATATACATTCTCAAAGAAAAACATTTAAAAACAAATTGATCATTTATTTCTAGAAATAACAGCAAAATGAAATAGGTATTGATTGCCATAGTTATTTACGAATGTTTCTAAATTAGGTGCTTTCGGTTTTTGTTTGCTACGTTTAAGTTCTTATTAATATTCTTTAAGGTATAATAGAATTCTAACAAAGTATAATTTTAACTTGATAATACATTATAGGAAAATTTTGATTGATGGTTGAATTTAATTGTGCAAATGGTAACGAATTTACATGTTTCCTGTTTAAAGACAAAGTTTTTCAAAATTGTTCTGAAAAATTTTATAAAAAACTTTATTTAAATACTAAAGAATAAAATAAACTTTTTCTTTAAAACTTTTATTATGAACTTAAACGTCATACACAATTTAATATTATATAAAGCTTGTCGCGAGATTTGAGTGTACAGTTGCACTCATAAAAATCTGGTACGGCAACTTTATCTTGTAATTCCAGGTCTAGTGGTCTATCATAACACAAACTTGAGAATGAAACAGGGTAGACACAGGTTTAGTTAATTTACTTGTTAATCGATGTAGAGAAATCTCGCGACAAGCTTTTATATATCTAATATTAAAATTGTGTAATGATGTTCTAAGTTCATAATAAAAGTTTTAAAGAAAGAGTTTATTTTATTCTTTTGGTGTATTTAAATAAAGCTTGTTTTTAAAAAGGTTTTATAAAATTTGTTTTCTACTTTTTAGTTATGCTGGTTTCTCAGTGCCACACACTTAAACTCAATTTTTCTTAAATAGCTCTATGGGTATCCCTAATAATATGTATATCGATTTTCATTATAAAAGGAGAACTTAAAAAGACGACAGCTGTCAAGTTTGACAGCAGTTCAAATGTGGGGAG
>NW_022146149.1:26627-37481 GCF_002938485.1 Sitophilus oryzae | reverse complement strand
GGTGAAGTCACGTATTGCTGGTGATTGACACCACCGCCGATTTTTGTGTCTGGTATTTTCAATAAGCCTATGATGGTTGCGCATGTTGCAAAATCTGCCAGAATTTTTAGAACATATTTGTCAGATTAAGAAAAATATATATCGCTTTGAAATAATTTTATATTCTAGTAAATAGTTTAGAGATATTAATTTGTATTTCGGTTTCTTTGACCAAATTATTAAATTACAGTTCGTACTATCGTTTTTACTAAGATGTATGCCACATTTATTTATTTATTGACAATTAACTAAAATACCAATAATGCACAACCCCTCTTGCCCTTACAACATCTCTCATACAGTTTGGCATAGATTCAATCAAGTTTGATATTGTTAGTTGCGGTAAACATACCGCAAGCTTACTAAAGCCACTCTTCTTATACTGCAACAATGAGCTCTGGGATAGAGGTTGGGGCTCTTTGTCTAGCACGAATCCTTCGTTTTAGCTCTTCCCATAAATGGTCTATCGTGTTTAAGTCTGGACTGCATGCTGGCCATTCCATAACACGAAAACCGACTTCTGAAATGTAATCGTGTACGATTCTGGATGTGTGTGTTCTCGCATTGTCATGCATAAAAGTGAATTCGCTTCCAATGTAGTCGATGTAAGGTACCACATGAACTGCTAAAATCTCCTCATTATACCTAGTAATCGTGTTAAACTCTCCTTCCGTGCTGACGACGGTCATCCCAGTGATAAAACTGGGTCGGTTCCAAGTAGTCATATCAATTGTACCCCAGATCATGAAGAAACCACCTCCATGAGCAATCCGCTCCTCAATGCAGCATTCTGCGAATCGCCCACCTTGCCTCCGGTACACTTTTCTCCTTCGGTCGCTACCATAGAGGTATATCCTGGTCTCATCTGAGAATAAAACAGATTCTCATTGTTCTAGTGTCCAATTCAGATGTTCCGTGCAAAAGGCGGGCGTGTTTGACGATGAGCTATGGTAAGTTTTGGACCAATAGCTGGTGTTTTGGGGGTCATGTTACCTTCAATATTCGTCTTACTGTCCTCTGACTAACAGTCACTCCTCGTGCTTCACGGAGCTGTTGTTACACCTGAATAGCATTAAGATGCTGATTTCTTAATATTGTTGACAAAATAAAGCGGTCATCACGATCCGTTGTATATCTTTTTCTACCAGTTCCAAGTCGCCTACGAAAGGATCGAGTCTCCTCATATCAGGACACTCCTCATATCAGGATATCACACACTCATCGAACCGCTCCGCGTGTCATATGCAGTTGCCGAGCTACAGCTTTCTGTTCAAGTCCATTTTCGATTAAAGCGATTACTTTGGCAGCTTTTTTCCGTGATGTATGCATTAAATTGAAACACTAATCAAAACAATGAAACACAAATAAATCAAACAAATGAAAGAACAATGCAAATTTCGAATGCCATAAAGTAGTAAATTGCAATATTTGATAAGTTTTTATTCTTATTGTCACTACAACACAAATACCTTTCATTTGAGCCTACCGGTTGCTACGTATATGTTCACAAGTACTTTGATAAATTTATACCATATAGCATTTAAATTACCTTGTATAAACAGCTTATTTTTCTTTGGTCTGATAAATAGTTTCACATTGAAGCAAAGTCAAAAGTGTAATAATGGCTGATTTCTATGCACGCAAGCTTATAACCGAGATGTAGACAGCAAAACAAATTCCATTCAATCATAGGTAGATAACTTTAAGGTATTGACATTTGACTGGTTCTGCATTGTTACCTGTTCAGTTTTAATTTAAAAATAAATGCTTTTTCTTAATTAGTTAAAAACGGCTTACCTAAAATGGTCTTCAAATTTGACATGTGTATTCAGCAAACGCAGACCTTTAATAAACCTATTTACCACTTCACTGTAAAATGAACATAAGAGGCAATATTTAGACAGTTCAAAATTTGCATGGGATTTCCTCTTTTTAACGCCGATGCACCAACCGGTATACTACCATATAATATTAAAACAGATGAAATGATCAAATAAGGCACACCAATACAAATCATGTTCAGATCCGTTGTGCGGTGCTGTAAAACCAATTATAAAAATTGCTACAAAACAATATAGGTGGCTAGAAAAAAAATCTTAAGAATTAGAATAAATCCCTAGAATGGTAAAAAAATCAACAGAGGACAAAGGCAGGCAAAAGAGTTCTTCAACCTAACCAAAATTTACGACAGTGACCTAATAAGCCGAGACAAGAAAACTTTCAAAACAGTGGTGGCTCCACTAACAGGGCATTGAAAGCTCAATAGCGAGCACAATAAACATTTAAAGCTGATGGGTTAACAAAATTGAAAGTAAAAAAAGGTGCGGATTATGTCAATTGGAAGAAAAACGACAAAACACATTCTATGCAACGACAAGTAGTGTAGGTACTGGGCAAATAGTTCTTTGGGAGAATCTATTTGAAGGGTCCAGGAGAAAAACATAATAAGCGCCATTTTTTTTTAATTTTAGGGTTTTACAACATTATAGTAGGTCTAACTGGACCCTACAATATGTATAAACTCTGCAAAGCAAGAAGTTGTTAAATCCAATGATATATGAAAGAACCTGATATCCACCAGCCGCCCAGTGCTCTCCTGTAAAATTAGCAAAATGGCGCTTATCATGTTTTTCCCCTGAACTCTTCATCTCCAATCTCATTTCCAATTTAACTAGCCTATATGAAAAGGGTACGCCTGGAAAATGTAATCTACAGATAAGAGAGTTACAAAGTCAAAAAATCTGAAAAAATCACAATAGAATAGACCTCATTAAATATACCTAGATAATTTATGCCACTGAAAATAAAACGCCTCTCAGTGGCTTTTGAAATAACAATTGATGATTCTGTACCATCCAGATGTCATTTATTAAAAATTGCATAAAAACTTCTCAAAACATGATATTTAAATAAAACAAAAAATTAAAAGTCACAGGCAAAAAAATTGACATAAAACTGTGTATAAAAAAAATCTCGTAAAAAATATAGAAAGTAAAATTAATTATAGAAAGATAGGACGTTTCTATAGACAGACAAATCAATTTCCAAAAACAATTTTCTCAAGAACCTCAAAATTAATGGAATAAACTAGTGGTTTCAATTATACATTATTCTTTATATTTAAAAGTGTTTACGATCATTTGTAATGTCTAAAAAATACAATTAAAATTAATACAATATCCTAGCAAAAGCTTGCGGTAGTCAGCAGCTAGTAACCAACTACAGAAAGCCTAATAATTAGCTTCGTTCTGAATGCTTACACTGAAATTAAAGGAACAAACTTCTACGCTTATTGAAACCAATAGTTTGTTTCACTAATTTCGAGGTTCTGAATGAAGTTTTATTCAATACTAGCGTGTGTACCAGCGACTTCGTTCGAGTCGAATTAATCATTTGTAATGGTGATGATAAAGCAAAGCAAGAATTTCCATTAACATACAAACTGGATAAAATTTTCTCACATTTATGTCAGCATGAGAAAAAACAATATGGCGATATTATTATATAACTTGGTAATATTTGAGCGGTAGTTTCATCTCCTTGGAATTTGGCTTTCGAAAAATCCGTTTGCCAAAAATAAGCTTTTTACGTCAAGCAGTTTAAAAAAGCTTAAGTTTTATTTTTAGAATACCCTGTATGATTTTTTAAAAATTTTCAAAATATGTAAAAAAAAAACAAATAAATTATTCTAGTCCAAGCGTTTTCCCGAAAGACTAACCGTTTTTTAAATAACAAATATTGTAATATTTGACGGGCGTTTTCACCCTCTTGGAATTTGAGATTCGAGAAACCCCTCCTGATCGAACCTCTACACCCCACAGTCAATCCTTTTGCCAAAAATCAAACGTCAAGCAGTTTAAGCAGAATCGTGATTACTCAATGGTCATATTTTATGAAACACCCTGTATAAATTTATAAAAAAAATTTAAAATATGTAAAACAACAAAATAAAATATACGCGTTTAAGAGTTTTTCCGAAAAACTCACCGGTTTTTAAATAAAAAATATTTTAATATTTGAGAGATCGTTTCACCCCCTTAGAATTCGAGTTTCGAAAAATCCCTTTTTATCGAACCTCTACACCCTAAAGTCAATCTGTTTTCCAAAAATCAGCTTTTTACGTCAAGCGATTTAAGCAGGATCGTGAATAATCAATGACCAGATTTTTGGAAACACCCTGTATACATTTTTAAAAAATCTTAAAATATGTAAAAAAACAAAATAAAATATACGTGTTTAAGCGTTTTTTCGGAAACGTGACCGTTTTTTAAATAAAAAATATTGTAATATTTGAGGGGTGGTTTCACCCTCTTGGAACTGGAATTTCGAAAATCCCTTCTTGTCGAGCCTCTACACCCAACTCTAGAATCAACCTGTATGCAAAATTGAGCTTCTTACGTTGAGTGCTTTGAGCAGGATCGTGAATAATCAGTATGTCAGTCACTTAAGGATATTTATTATTATAGTATAGATAAAAATTACACCCTTTTTAAGGCCAAACGTCCGCGTCGCCGTCGCGTCAGTAAGAACCATTAAAAATTAACGAAAAGTAGGAGCAAATGGCGTCTAGGGCATGACCTCCAAAAAAGAGCTAACATTATCATCCCCTTTGATTGTCATTCCCCATCCGTCTTTCGCGCCGTTTTTTTTCGATTGCATGGTATATTTCTATTAAATTCATGCAGTAGATATGTACTTATTTTTTAAAGGCATATAGCTATAAACTTATGTTTAAACACTTTTGTTCACAGTAAAGTCGGCATAAGTAAAATTATAAAAAACGCTATTAAATTACCTATCTGTTTACTAATATTGATAAATGTTTTAAACATCGACAATAAACGTTTTATTTTGACGCCATTAACAAATTCGGGTCAAATTGTAAAACTCGCATAAAATACTCGTTAAATTATGGTAATTATTCTGTCTTCTCTAGAACAAGCAATTTAAACTACAATAAAGACATTATTTCGTAGAGCCGATGTATAAGTAAGAGAACGTGTTGGTGATGTCACTTGTTAATGCTTGATGTACAATGATAAAATAAAATAGAATTAAGTACAAAAATAGTTTTAAATATTTAACAGCCTTAGGACAGTAGAAGAGCTACCGCCGAATTAGTCCCCAATCCGGATTATTGGAATAATTTTTATAATATTATTGTTTCGTATTTTAATTGTTTTCAAGTCAAACTAAAATTTAAACACATTTCTATTAAATTAAAAATGGCCGTAAATTTTATAAAACACATCAATTTAATCTGCATACTTATCGATTTTGCTGTTTTAACAGCCTTCTCTTCTAGTCCTTTCATAAGGAAAATACGTTGCATAAAAACAACGTTTTTTTTAAACAAGTTTGATTTTCAACACAACATCACTGTCATCCTCTATTCAATTTAAGTCGTTGTCATTTATTGCCTCAACGGCCTTCTCTTTTAGTTCTTTGAAAAACAATATATTTTGAGTAAAACATCGTTTTATTCGACCCAGTACATAGTTTGTAGAATGTTAAATGCAGAAAAAGGGGGGTTAATCACTGCGGCCTTAAAAATCTATTGTGTCTCCCTTTCTTGCGTTATAACTCATCATACAGTCTATAAGTCATCATACATGGGTATATTTCTGTTGTAGGAGGGATAGGGTCCCCATCCTCAAAGGAGTGAACATCTACCTAGGTTATACACCATTCCACGGTTGGGATTTACCCCTCCGTGCCCTTCACAGTCCTGAAGGACCTATCTCCATTTTCTCCACCTCTTTAACTTGTTTCTCCTTAGACCTGATACCGGTGTAGTCCCGGATCTATAATAGAGAAAATATCTTTCTCTATTGCTTCTTTGGATTTGAGGTCAATTGCTATTGTGAGGACCTGACTCCTCCCTCGAGATGATGACTAGCAACTAAATGTCCTTACATTGGAGTTGCAAAGTTGGTGACACACCGCAAGGGTTAGTCGGTCCACTTCTACAGAAACCTGAATGTAGAAGTAAGGGAGACGAGAATACAATGGGTTGCCCCCTGGTGTTAAGTTTGAGACAAGTAGAGGCTAGTCTTCTATATAACCACGTATCGCTTTGACCTGGTCCCGCTATCATAGAACTTAGTTTTTTGGTAATGTTGTCTCCTCTTCGTCCGGGCGGTTAAGCTAAGACCCCCACGCCATCTGAACCGTAATACACAACCACAGTCAGTAGAGGGTGCCTGGTATGATGGACAGGGTAGTTCCATCCGGCATCATTATACGTCTTGGTCCAATTCCCAAGCCACGACACTACAGCCCGGGGCAAGACAATGAGATGCTCCTTAGCCCTTAGACCCAGGCAAAGTGGTAGAGGGGATTCCCCCTAGCACCTGACTAGGAGCTTCCCCACCAACTACAAGGTCTCGCATCTCCTAGAGGAAGCAGTACATAATTTACTCGATACTTTATGATAAGATTATTACAGATCATCCCCTGTTTCACTGAACTCGCTGTCATTTGTTGGTTCTGTTCCCACTGCTTCATTGATAGGCTTATTATTTTCAATTTGTCTCTGGCTTACTCTACAATCAATCCAGAAACTAACTCGTTTTCTCCTTAAGTTCGTTACATTTTTGTTTATTTCGTAGCTTATAGTTGTTATGAATTCAACAAAATTATTTTGTTGTGATTAAATTTCGGAACAGCAAATGTATTAGAAATATTACAAATGGATTTCCAGACAATGAATTACAGTATATCGCATTTTTTCAGCAATAGCCGTTTGGTTGGCACCATTTTTAGCAATATACGGTACTTTTTACTTTCTGTACTACAAAGAAATTTGAATTAGAAAAATGCTGACATTATTTTTATTTACGTTTTAATTTTGTTGGCATCCGCAATAAAGATAATAAAAAGAAAATTATCCAGTGAATAAGAAATGCCGAACTACTGGAATATGCGAAATCAGAGCATGTCCAAATTACAGAAATTCCACTGTCTAAGTTAAAATTAATAAATTTTTAATTTTTACTATTTCTGAGTAATTTTGTTTAAAATATTTTGGGACATTACATTGAAATCCAAGAGCTCCCACTCGTTAAAAGCAAAAAAAAATCAATTGTTCAAAAGAATAATCTGAAAAATACTTCATTGAATTAGAACAACCTTGATCCCATGCAAGGTTTATTAAATAAATAGAAATAAAATAAATTAATAAAATTTAAATTTGCAGATGACATGTACTCTACACTGAATACACCTGTATTAATAGATAATATATTTTTTCAAACATATAATTTATAAATATCTAATTTATTAGAAGTAGTAATGTTTAATGGCAAGTAAGACTTTTTCTACTTTTTACACAGTAGAGCCACTTATTTTTTTCACTCATTATATGTACTGAGACATTTTAAGTGTCTCATTCAATTTACAATTTTTCTTTTTTTTGTACATGATGTTTTTTAAATTAAATAATAATAATTAAAACGTATAAATATTTATCGGCTCGACACATCTCAATAAAAGAAATATATTTTTTACATTTTTCAAACAACTAGTGTTATACAAAAAAAAAACTGAAACAAACATGTAAATTTTCCATGTCAAAAAAACACTCGGACACCAATTTTCATTCAAATATCGGCATTAGTTCAGTTATTTTCAAAAAAAAATAAAAATAAAAATAACCTTAGCGGAATTTTGTTTAAGCATTCTCTATGTTTGAGATAAATAAACACTTAGGTTATTTTTAAACCTCATTAAAAGCTTCAAAATATTAAAGAAACAATATAAGAAAATGAACCATTACCATAACATGCCGTCAGAGATTCCAATCCTTTATACAGTGTGTCTTTCTTTTCATGAAACCACAATAATATCTAAATCAGATAAATATCTATGTAATAAAGCGATTTTCTTCAAATTTAAAAGTAAATTAAATTTTTATTAAGGTATTTATTGTAAAAATGAAAAACTAAGGTCAGAGTTAATTTCTAGCTATCAAATAATTTCAAATAGATCTTTTACGCCTTTAGGGTATTTCTATTTGCCATGTGTTGTGACGAATTTAGTAGCTTAATTCACCTAAACAGTGTACTCGAGAGGAAAAAAGAGGAAATAGTACCTAATTCAAGGCTGGAATGGGATACCAAGGGCATTAGCGTAGATGGTATCAGACTAAACCACCTCAGATTTGTAAATGATATAGTTCTGATAAGTAACAACATCACAGAACTAGATGAAATGTTCAATGAATTACATCTATCAGCTGCAAAGATAGGACTGAACATAAACTTTAATAAAACAAAAGTGCTGAGTTCTGAAGATTCCAACATATCAAAATAATAAGATCGAATAAGGAAAAAAGAGAGAGATATCTATATTTAGGCCACAATATTAGACTGGAAAAAGAAAACCAACAAGCGGAAATTACAAGACGTATACGATTACCATGGGTAGCTTTCGGCAAATTGGGATATAAGTATATAATATCTGTATTTTGCCTGTACATATGGATTGGAAACAATCAGTCTAACAAAATCATTTGCAAATAAACTCTTAACAACTCAAAGAGCTATGGAACGATGTATGCTAGGGGTCTGTGTACAAGACAAAATTCATAATGAAAACATCTGGAGGCAAAGAAGTGTTACAGATATAATTCAGTAAGTGACTAAGATGAAATGACAATGGGCTGGACATGTTGCTAGACTGGATAAAGACAGACAAAAAAAGAATAACAGTGTGGAGGCCAAGAGAAACCAAAAGAAATGAAGGACGTCCACAGAAATGTTGGGTGGACATTAGGGAAGTTGCATGTAAACGGTACTTAAATACAGCACAAAACAGGGAGACATGGAAAAGAATAGGAGAGACCTATATCCAGGAGTGGATGAATGCTAGTTGAGGAAGAAGATGCGCACTCCAAATTAAAGGAATACGTTTTCTTGTCGCCGTCTTCTGAAAAAAAAACGTTTTTTGAGGGCTTGACTACTGCACGTATGACCTTATTAATAACAGCAGATACATAACAGATCTAAAAAATAGTTTGCTGTGTCCTATTAAAAAAAACAATTTATTATTCGTTAGATATCTTTCAAAATAATTTAAATAATCGATTAAATCATTTGAAATGAAATCAAATATAATTTAAAATCAATTTTATAAACCACTGAACCATAACCCACCCACGCAGCTAAAACATGCCGCAATATTTACAGACCTTCCACAACAGAAAGAAACAGTTTCGGCACTCGTATTAATCTGCCGAATGAGCTGTAAAATCTAAAGAGCTTCGTAAATACAGCACTAAACATGGACACCTACTGTCACGTCTTAAAAATTGAATAAATAGAATATTGTGGTAGCTAAATTAACACGTCCTGTGACAAGGTAATCGGATAAGAGTTATTTGTCTTCTTCGCTGTCACTTCTTTGCGACTATTGATTTTATTTGGCAAAATACACAAGTAAACAAATGTAAAGGTCATACCGAGGGTCATAATAAAGAGAAATGTACTTATCTTTAGTAGGTACACAAAATAAATATTTGAACGTTTCGTGTAATTTGTGATGTCATCAAAACTTCACCCGTGTGAATAAAATATAACTCTTTTATATTACATATTAAATATACAAATATTTATATCAAAATGTATATATTGGTTTAGTGTATAGTACACAGAATTACAACTACACTGAAAAAATGCGAAAAACTGTAACGTTTTATTTGCTAATACATATAAGTTCGGCATTATAATATTTAATCAATTATTGGGCAACGTCCCTGCTACGTCAACACACCGGTTCCCGCTAGATCACCGAGGCTCGGTAATGTGTAAGCGACGCCAGGTAATGTGATAATTTAGGCGGGAGACCGTCTGAGAAATTACGAGTAGTACTTATTTGTTTTATCAATGTACGTCGTAATCGTATGTACGATGGCAAAAGTCACAATAAAAAGAAGATATGAAGTTCAACAAACGACCATAAATACGAAATAATTAGACGATCTTTTAAACAGTTTTGAAAAACAGAAGGTCAGTCAATATGAAACAAATTGAAAATAGTTTCATGTCACTAAATTCTGAGTTTTTTTTAAATAGTTTTGTGTATATTTTTTTCATGAAGCGCAACCGCGCAACATTTTGGATTAAGCCGATTAGGGGTCATCATTTTCTTGACAACTTCTTGATCTTGTCTTGATTTCAAGACAAGATCAAGACAAGAATGATTTTTGGTTTTCAAGACAAGACAAGAAATTACTTCTCAAGATCAAGATTTCTTGACAAGAAATCAAGAAAATCTTGAAATTTCTTGAAAATATAAAATATTAAAGAAATACTCATTTCCTTAGGTATTTGTATATTATATGAATAGCCATTAATTGATGGATAAACAAAATATTAAGCAAAAATATTTGTACGAAGCGGCACTTTGTCGGGTGTCCAATGTCCAAAGTTGACATAAGTACATCCAAAGTCGGATGTCCAAAGTTGGCATACTGTAGGCCAAATTAAATTGGAACCTTTTTTAATGCCTAATAATTTTTAAATTTTTCAATGTTTTTTTTATAATTTTTTGGATATGTTATGGCCTACGATATTAGAATAAAAAAAAAACTTTGCAAAGCGGGTCAACTTCAGTGGCATACAGACTTTTTGAATTAACGTAAAACTTTTAAAATAAAAAAAATAATACATTTTAATGTGCGCCACTGAAGTAGAGTAGCTTTTATCATTGTTGTTTTGACTGTTTTTATCTGTAGTAGTATTATATCAAAGTCACTAATTAAACTTCTACGTCCAGGTGTCTAAGGTGGTAGGTGGTAATTACGAATGGCTCAGA
>NW_022146149.1:0-19104 GCF_002938485.1 Sitophilus oryzae | reverse complement strand
AATGGAAAGAAAAACAATCGCCTGCGCGACGACACCAAGAGATGTCAGAAGACAAACAATCAAGAACGTTTGACTGTGTACACTTATAGTTCCCAAGTCTGTGTAGGCGCGACGTGAAGAGGGAGGGTGGCATCAAGCAACGAGTATCCCTGGATCGCGCACACCGCTAGCACGATCCGCCCAATTTCACGTTCAGGCCTAACGACGGACGAAGAGCTTAGCGCTAATCTTGAACGTCTGCATAGGTAGTAGGACGCGGGGAAGAATCGTAACACGTGCCCAAGCAACCAAGTTGCTGATTTGAATACAAACCCAGATTGTCTTACGAGGGAGAAGCCGGAATACACGCCACCAAAGTTGCGCAACGACATATTAACCCCCGCCTTAATATACAACTCACATCTCTGCCTTCATTCACACTTTTCACACACTTCGTTCCGATGTCTTTTTTCCTACCCTCTTTCACTGGTTTACGTAGTTTTGTGGTTTGATGATTTCATCGTTATTTTTACATTTGGACGACGATACCTTCTGATCGTAATAGATAATTTTTGCACAACATACAACTTAAGAAGCATAGGGTTGCTTTGTCGTTCTTGGGGTGATTACCTTTTTTTATAGTTTAGAAGTCAATCAATATGACATTTAGATATAGATGCTGATAGGGACCCCCCCGCCCCGGAACTGTAAAAATATTAGAATTTTGAAATTTAAGTAAGTATTATATTGAACGAGTTATTTTACAGGCACTTTGTTAATTTTCGTTAGGAAAAAAGCCATTATTTAAGTTATGCGAGAAGCGAACGTCAAGACGAGTATCCTGCTGAATTGCCGGCTGTCATGACGATTGCAAGTTGCCGTGTGCGAATGCAGCGGCGGAAATATAGTTTTGTCGTGTCGATAGTGGACTGGTCTAGAGGATTTTTAAAGTTTTTAATTTTAAAAAAAAAAAAAAAAAACTTATTTTTTAATTTTTTTATTATTAAACTTTTTTTTAATAGATTTTAAGTTAATAGGGCAATTTAGATTTTTCGTTGGGATATAAATTAAAGATTCGATTAACATTTATTTGTTTATTTATATTATTGCGCGTTATCAGAAAATAATATTTTCCAGGAAAGTTTGTAGAAAATATGTTTTTAATACTTTTCAATTCATTCAATATAATTATTAAATATAGTAATAATAGCGTATTGATTAATATATTTTAAAATAAAACATTTTTTTTTTTAATTGTTTTTCAAATTGTTTCTTTTTTAAATATTGCAATGTGTTGGGGAAACAATTATTATTAAGTATTTAATATACAGGGTGCAGGGTGAATCCTAAATAAGTGCAAATATTTTCAGGACTAATCGATCTCGATAAAACATATTTTTTCTTTACCATTTTTGAAGTCCAAAATCACCGCGTTATTTATTTGATTTTGAAAATTTAAAAAATATATAGTTTTTGTTTAAATTTTGTGAACCATATTGTAGGTCCTGTATTCCCCCCTTAAACGGACTTTAATACGTTTAGGATACTTGTTGACTTAAGATTATATTACACGACACACAATCGAAAAAAACAGCGTCAAGGACGGCTGAGGAATGAAAATCTATGGTAATTTTGGCAAGGCCAAGCCCTAGGTGTCACTTACTTATTTTATTTTTGAAGGTTGTACGTATATTTATATACAGGGTGCGTTTCAAAAGTGGTTCACCCCTATAACTTTTTTATTTCTTGAGATAAAAAAACGAAATTTGATATGTTAGTATGTGACATAAATTAGAATTGATTGACGTATTCAATTGTTTTTGGTCACTCCCTGTTTCACCGGAAATGACTAAAACTTTTGATTTTTAAATGGCACCGTCGTCGGTCGCGTCGGTATATTTCTACCATCTATGATTTCTACACAGTAAAAAATATGAAGCGGGTAAATTGTATTTCTTATAGGTAGAATTGTGAGTGTATATCTTTACACCCTGGAAATATTATTTGACACCCAAATGCACTCTAACTACGGGTTAATATTAAAAGTTGAGTTTTCATTAATTGGGTGTTAAAAGTAGTACCATTAGCGTAAAACTTTTTCCTAGAGATTAAAAGTACACTTTTAATCTCTGTTTCTGAGTGTAAACAATATTAACCAGATTAAATTAACACTTAAGGAGTGTAAAATATATTCCTTATTTATTAAAAGTGTCTTTTTGAGTGTAAAAATCATTTCCGCAAAATTACACTCGAATTGGTAAATTATATTATCTTACCAAAAAATCCTGTATGGGTATTTCGCCACTGCAAAAAAATCTACAAAATAAAATAGTTATTTTTTGTAAACACTTCTGCGCTAATCTAAACGGAAACTACTTGTCAGAAGTTAGGTTTACAGATATACAAATTTGCCTAACGAACAAAAAAATGCTTAACGTTTCGGAAAGTTTATCTCTTTCCGTCGTCGGAAGCAAAAAAAATACAAAGAATAAAGAAAAAACTACCTAAAATATTTAAATTCAACTATTCGAGAACGCTTTGGCTTTTTGAAACAGATACGTCTACAAAAACCGTTGACGTTCTGTTAAAAATAGAAAAAAAAATTAAATTAAATTTTTAAAAAAATCGTATTTTAAATTTCTATCTAGAGTTATGTTAGAAACACTAATTCTTAATCAAGGAGCTTTGGAAAAATAGATTTGATCATCTAATGTGTCTAGTCCTAGCCACTTAGAAAATGCCCAAATCGTATTTTTAATCATATCTCAATTTTTTCAAATGAAACGAAGATGGCTCATTAGCATATTTGGAAAAAGCAAATTTTACGAATAATTTGTTATCACACACTTGGTATTTCGAGTCAAATTTTCGTTGCGAACCGCAAGTTACAATTTCAAATAAACTAAATGCGAAAATGTCAAAAGTTGACATATGATACGTCATTCTATTCAGAGTGTTATTTTCCATCGAATAAAGTAAATAAATACCTAGGATACCATTTAAAAAATCAAAAGTTTTAGTCATTTCCGGTGAAACAGGAAGTGACCGAAAACAATTAAATGCGTCAAGCAATCCTAATTTATGTCATGCACTAACATACAAAACTTTTAACTGAAAAAAATAAAAAAGTTATAGGGGTGAGCCACTTTTGAGATGCACCCGGTATTGAGTAAAAAATATTTTAAATGGTGTAGCAGAAGAACGTTTAAAATTCAATATTTTTTTTTTGAAATAGATATGTGTTTCTGGAAACGTTCTCTTTGTGTAATCATTCTATAACTTTCTATAAGTGTTATGTCAATTTTTAATAGTAAATGGCGTCTAGAGATTGACCTCGCCAAAATTATCATCGACTGTATAATAAAGCCGCCATTTTTTTTCGATCATACGGTATTTTAAAATAGCTATGATTTATTTTTTACCTAATTATTTTCCAATGTATAGGTATTTAAAAATATTTTTGTATGTATAGGAGAGAATAATATTTTAATAAAAAAGTTTTTTTAAATTATTCTATAATAAAATAAAATATTTTTTGAATAGATGAATAAAAAAAAATAAAAAAAATTGTAGCAGAGCGTGGTTTCGATCCACGGACCTCTGGGTTATGGGCCCAGCACGCTTCCACTGCGCCACTCTGCTTGTTAGAATCGTTTCGTATATGCCGTACAAGAACGGGGCGTTGCAAAACCCGCCTTATCCCCAAAACTTTGTTTCGAGATAATAAGCAAAAACTGTTTTAGCAAATACTTGAAAATTGTTTTGTATCAGGGTTTTGTAGAAATATAAGTTAATATTTAATTTTAAAGAAAGAAAAATAATTAGGATAGTGATAAGGCGGATTTTGTTGCAGTATAAATGCATCAATATACTGCAACAAAACCAGCCTTATCGAATAACTTTGTATTTTTTCGTTTAAACATTAAACATTAATTTTTATTTCTACAAAATCCAGATAAAAAACAATGATTCCATAATGGGCACGTTTTTTATCTGCGTTTTGTTTTTGTGGTATTTGCTACGAAAAGCAAGATATTTGCATCCTAACTTGGAATTATTATAGGTATGCTATTTTATTAAAATTACGTAAAGATTTGAAATGGATAAGATGTCAGTCTGATGTCAGTACCAGGGGTGACAGTAAACCGGAAAATTGGAAACAGTTGTGGCGCGGTTCTCACCCAGGCAGAAAGCATGGCCTTCTAGACTGTCCTAGACAAAATCTGAATATTTCTATATGATTTCTGTCAATTTCTGCTACGGAACATTTTTATGCACGTCGGTGTCCTGTTCTTTAGTCTTTTGTCTGTGTGTCAGCGTCAGCTCCGGAGGCCTCTGGCAAGGTCGGGCGCCATTTTTAATTTTTGCCGTTTAGATTTGATTGGAAGTTTGTTTCCGATATTTCGGCTGAAATTTATAAGTACAAAGATGTTTTTTGATATAAAGTTCCTTGTTAACACTTTAATAAAGTATATATGATATTAATTACATGAAGAAAATGATGAAATCGACGTTTCTGCGTGTAGTCGGTATGGGCCATATTATATGTAAAAATAGGTAATATATTAACTGTTTTAAATTTTTAACTTTAAACCCAAGGATCTTGGGATATTCTTTTGCCAAGGATTTTTCCGTATCTCTACTTTAAAGACTGATCGGTGATTTTGAGCAATTGAAAGCAAGTTATACAAAGGTAAAATTATTATTATTGAACTATTATTAGCCTACATTAATTTTCTACAAGATGAACAGAAATGCGTAATTACATATCACATAGGTACCTATTATGTATTTTTCATAGCAATAATGCATGTAGATTATTTTTTAAATGTAGTTTTTAATGTAGTTTTCATGTATGTAGGTTATTTTTAAAATACAAATGAGGTATATGTATCATATTTTTTTTATTCATTTTATTTTCATTCAAGTCCTGTTTGATTTAATTCACAAAGGTCTTATGCACCTATATTTATGTTTTTTACATATTTTTTTGATTCAGGTTTTGTGTGGGTTCCGGTTTGCCTTTTCCTGCTTCCAGTTATTTAGTTTTATGCCCGTGAAGCTGTGAAAACATTTATTTATCTTCAAGTTTCTGTAAGTCAATGCACTGTTACTTTACTAATTCCACTTTTACACAGCATCTCTGATATTATTTAAATATTTGATATTGATACAGTAGTTTATTGGTTTATAGCTCTTTAATTGTGTGTTAATTTGCATATTTACATTGTTCTAAATTCCAAATAAATATTTTAGAGTAATTTTGTTGTATTATTTATTACTAGAAAGAGTAAAAAAGTATATTAACCCTCATTTTAAACCTTCTGAACATTCTTATTTCTATTAAAAACCAGAAACGGAAACAAAATTTCATAAAATTGGCAAATTGTCATGTCTATGTCATGTCAAATGTCCCAGCGCCATATCTGAAAATTAGTTACCCAGGCAGGCCACGCTGTTTCCATAATTTAACATTGACTTGACACTTCTTCTTGTATTTATTATTTTATGGTCAGTACTTAATAATACTATACTTGTGTAAAAATTAAAGCCTATGAAAAATGCGGGATTTGCAACAATAATATGACAATAAAAAGCAAATATAGGTAAGTCGATAAGACGGATTTTGCTGCAGTAACGTAATTTGTAGTGAATTTTATATAGGAATAGGCAACAGGCGACTTTTGCTTCAGTTTGGGACTATGTATTAGTCTTGTTTATAAAATTCATATACAAGGGTATTAGGGTATGTAGATTTTAGGGGCCAAACTATTAATGTATATGAGGCGTCAAAGTTGCAAAACCCGTCTTATCCCACAAACGTTGTTTCGAGACAATAAGCAAAAACTGTTTTAGCAAATATAATGTTTGAAGCGTTAATTTACAAAAAACGTATCCATTGAGTGGAAGCATTGTTTTTTGTATCTCGTTTTTCTAAAAATAAAAATTAATATTGAGTTAATTCAGAAAAATTAAACAGACAAAACACAAAAAATAATTCGGATAAGGCGGGTTTTGTTGCAGTATAATGCATATGCATATTGCGGGGTTCGAAGCAATATAATCAAGAACAAACGGCGTCAGCAATAGCAATGAAATGAAGAACGCTGTCATTTTATAAGTAAACTTTTTCCTAGCCAACCGGACGCCGTTTTCTTTCGATCATATGGTATTTGCATCCTAACTTGGTTTATTAATTATACCATTTTATTAAAATTAAATAAGGATTTTGCCAAAAATTGGATAAGGTGGGTTTTGCAACTTGACACCTCATATCATTAGGCCATTTTTTTAAAAAATCGATAAAGCGGATTTTGCAACTTGCCGCCCCAATTTTCGTTCTGTAGTCCAGTCAAAATAGTAATTTCAATTTCATTAATTAAGTTATTATAATAGCACATATTGCTATATGAATTATTTGTATTGCCATAATAAAAGGAAGAAAATAAGCTTTACATACATTATTGCTAATTACTATTTGCTGAAAATATAAATAGGTACTCTTGGAACTAAAACAAATTCATCGAAGACAGGATTCTCTTGAAAACAACTTAGTGTTGTTTATAATTCTTAGCTATAGATATAAGCGTAGGAATGAGTTTTTATTGCCAATTTAACGACATAAGTAATCTAAACCACTTAACACCAGATATTACCATAGCATAATAAATCTTGCCCTATTATTCAAATATTTTTATTAGCAGGTATCATTCGTATTATAAATAGAATCTGTGTAATTTTTTTCTTAGATTGTAATTAATAAATGTCACAAGAAAATGCAATTTCATTTTGAATTATAATCATACATGACATCAGACTTTATTTATACCAGATATTAGGTAAATAAATAAAGTTTGACCCTTGAATTTATACGGTGGCCACAAAAAGTCAATGGGTTCATGATTAAATGAGCTAGATTCGGGTCTATTATTAGGTTAGGAGATTTAGGGTCTTATTGGTGAGGTCCTGAGTCTTAGTAGTATTTCTTTTTTATTGGGGTTTTATTATACATGTATTGTAGGTTGTAGGTATTACAATTTTGATATTATATTTATATGCACTGACATTTTTTTTAGATGTTATTACTTCTTTGAAATTACGAGCAAATTTTGCTGACATCATGGACTATTAATTATATTTTTATTGTTTCTTAAAAAAAATTGTCATATACATATGTATACTTTTAATAGTTTTTTTTTGTTTAAGTTTTAGCATGTACCATTTTATTTGTACCATTTTAGTATTTTTTAATATGAACTAATAAATAAATATTTATTGTTTTTTTGCTAATATGAACTAATAAATAAATATTTATTGTTTCTGTAAAAAATTGTCATATAATATACTTTTAAAAGTTTTGTTTTGTTTAAGTTTTAGTATGTATCATTTTATTTTTTCAAATTGTCTTGTAATTGGGATTTGTACCTGTTAGACAATAAAGGATTATTTATTTATTTATTTAAAAATCTATACACAAATCTTATCTGGTATACCAGGTGTTTCTGAAAAGTGGCTCACTCCTATACATTTTTAATTTTATCAGATAATAAACAAGATTTGGTACGATAGTATCCCCCCATCTATCCCACCTTCGGTATTTTTTTACTTTATTCGATAAAAAATGACACTTGTCAAAATGTCAACTTTTGACATTTTCGCTTATGGTATAATATTTGAAATTGTAACATGCTGTTCATAATGATAATTTGACTCGAAATACCAATGTCAACTTTTGACATTCTCGCTTAAAAAAAACGTATTTTAAATTTGACTCTAGAGCGCCATGGCTGTGTTAAAAACACTGATTTTTGATCAAGGAACCTTGGAAAAATAGATTTGATCGTTTAATGTTTTTCGTGCCTTTTCCTGGTCAGTTAAAAGATCGTAGTTCTAATCATAACTCAATTTTTTCAAATAGAACGTTAGCATGTTTGGAAAAAACATTTTTTAACGTATAATTTGGTACCACACACTTAGTATTTCGAGTTAATATGTCGTTAAATTTATGGTCATGGCACTCTAAATTGAAATTGAAAATGCAATTTTTTTAATTGAAAATGTCAAAAGTTGACATATGATAAGTCATTCTATTCAAACCGTCATTTTCTATTAAGTAAAAAAATATCGAGTGTGCCACCATTAGAAATCAGCAGCTGAGCTGTAGTCATTTCCAGTGAAACAGGAAGTGATTGAAAACATTTTAATAACGTCAATCAATCCCAATTTATGTCATATAGTAACATACAAATCTCTTTTTTATATCTGAAAGAGTAAAAAAGTTATAGGGTTACAATAGCAAGTGTATAGCCACTTTTGAAAAACACCCGATATATAGAAGATGTTTTTGGCATTTAGGACATTTTTCGTAATTTTTTATGTAAATTTTTAAGTTTATGACCACTCTGTGACACCAGTTTTTTCGATCCTAAGCAGGGTTGGAAAAAATCATGATTTAAAAAAAAATTAAAAAAATCAGATTTTTTCGATTTAAATCAGATTTTTTTATTTAAATCAGATTTTTTTGATTTTAATAGAAAACATTATTTAAATCGGATTTCCAAATAATTAGGACTTAATTCCAATTAAAGTCCTATCCTAAATCGCTAAATCTTCATAACTCTGCCCAATACTGACAACATTAACAATTCTACTTCGCGTGTCATTTTCGGTCACCAATATATTCCGCAAAAAAAGTCGCTCGCATCAGATCAAAAGGATTTTTTTTTTGAAATGCCACAAGAGTATTAATTTTTGTCATTTCAACGTCTAGGCATAAAAGCAAAGCACTTTTACGCCTAAGCACAAAAGTACAAAAATATATTCTTAAACTGATTGCTGATATTAAGCGTCAATTTCAACGAGTGTACAAATTGTTACTCGATTACTTTACAAGGCATTACTTTTTATATTATTTGCAACGTTTGAAATTGATCAAAAAGTTATTTGTAATGTTTAATTTGTAAAAATATAGTATATTCTACTCAAAGTAAAAATGTACTTTTGTGCCCCTGTTTACGCTGGTCCGTCAAACGTACAACCTCGTCAAAAAGGTGTAATTTTTACTCCTTACAACAATACACTATTGTTCGGAAATAGTTTTAAGTCGAGAATGAAATTAGTATTATCTATTGTCAAAGTGTAAAATAAAGAAATATAAAACAGCATATTTTCTGACAACGATTTGAAGATATAGTCTAACATCAAAAGAAGCATTTTCTGCACAAGAGGTTGCGAATGAAATGTACTCGAACAGCATTTTTCTGTCACTTGTACTTTGTACATAAATTTCAAAATAAATCTCTGCCCTTTAGAAGTTAGAAGTCTAATGGATTCACACGAAATTACTTCAAAAATCGGTCCAACATTTTAATTGATGAATAGATATGTAGTAGGTATATGTGTTATACAAATCATTTTTTTTTATAGCTTTATAACATTTACAATTCTTTTTTCGATTTATTAAACGTATTTAAACGTTACAATAGCAAGTGTAACCTTTTATTTAACGAATAGATATAGGGTATAGTCTATAAAATGAATAACTTTGAATTTTCACCGTTATTTTTTACCAACAGGGTAAATATAAAATCCCTCTACCAAAAAAGTTACTGATATTCTTTAAATTGTGTCCCTGAACGAATCAGATAGGTAACTCTTTTTACTTTCGAGAAATAGAAAAGGAAATAATAAAACAAGTGACAGTTCTTCCTCTTCTTCCAAAAATCAACACGAAATGTCATAATTGTCAAAAGTAAAATATCATCAGCTTTTGACATTTCTAAATATCAGACCAATTCCGTCTCTAATAGAACAGCCTCGGAGCGAGATTTATGACGTCACGCTAGTTAGATACTACGGATTAATAAATATGTTGGAGAATACATGGAAAACATAATTATTCCTCGTATTTTTGGTTTGCATTTAAAAATGATATAGTTTACATGAAATATACATAATATACAGTTAATAAATACGCAGAAAGTAGTCTCGACTGACTACATATAGTTCCTAGTTAATATATACCATATATATATATATATATATATATATATATATATATATATATATATATATATATATATATATATATATATATATATATATATATATATATATATATATATATATATATAATAAATAATATTTTCTTGCTTAGCTGTGTATTTTTTTCTAATTTCGAAAAATCGAAAGTAGAGAAAAATTAAAAAATAAAAAGTAAAAGAAAAATTGTTTTGCTTGTCGTAAAGGGGGAGCAAATTTCTCATCAAAGAGCTAGAGATTTTTTAGTAAAAGTAAAGCAAAACCGCAAAATTAAGTATGACTTAATATCTCAAAATCTCAGTTTACAAAAAAATACTTAATTATTACGATAACACGTATTTAAATTTAATTTAGGGTTCATAATATTATCTATTTATTTCTTTTTTCTTAAATGATAATAAATTTTATTGATTGAGTTACATTTTCTAGAAACTGACCAGTCTCAATTTGTTTGAATGAAATTCATTACCCTGAATTTCATTCATTTGAAAAGGGGAAGATGTGGTGCAACCAAATCAAATGCTTATTCAGTAAACTCTGCTAAGGCAAGAAAATATTATTTATTAATATACACTAAAGCTGTAAGAATTTTGTTCATTTCATATATTTGAGCGGGCCGAAAAACGCTCTTTGCCATCTTTTGACGGGAGATGCACTAATATCTCACCGACACTTTACGACATCGTCTGTTGATATAGAAGAAGTTTGCTTGCCGTATCGGTGAGAACCAGCCCCTGGACAGCCCACCTGATGAAGGGTTTATGAAAGAAAATATTATTTATTAATATACACTAAAACTGTAAGAATTTTGTTCATTGTATATTAATAAAAATACTTTGGCAAATAAACTACCAACTATACAAATGCAGCAAATGTTTTACAATATACAAATGAATGAATAGGTACATAAGATAATGGGTAAAATGTAAAATATATTTTAAATTTTGAGGTTTGAAAATCGATCTAATTTAACACAAAAAAAACATTCAATACCTACTAGTGATGTATTTATTATTTAATAATATTATTTTTTTAGTAGGTTGTGATTTTTATGATGATAATAATAATAGCTCCCGCATATAGCGTTTAACGCCTTGGGAGTAGTAAGGTACAGCTTGCTATACTAGAGCCGTTCGGTATACAAGGAAGGTAATGTGGCTACTACGCTTCAACCGCCTATTATTACCTCAGGATTGTGAATCCCAAATATTCATTTAAGGCTGAGTCGACCTAGGTACCCAAACTATTTTATTTAATAAAAATAGTCGGCTGATGAAATGCCGGGTGTGGGAATCGAACCCACACCTTGAGATTGGTAGACGAGAGCCTGTACCTCTACGCCACCGGGCACCTTCATTCATGCACCGGGCATTTTTATGATACAAACCAAAAATACGAGGAATAAGTATGTTTTCCATGCATTCTACAACATATTTATTAATATTTATTAATCCGTAGTATCTAACTAGCGTGACGTTATAAATGTCGCTCCGAGGCTGTTCTATTAGAGACGGCATTGCGCCAGCATGACCGCAAGTTGCTAACCTAATAAAATTAACACTAGAAAAGCCCGCGGGAACTGTCAAATTCAAAGTTATTCGTTTCACAAACTATATATATGTTATAGAAATATTTTTTATAGTTTTCTAGGACACATTTTTATAACTTTTACAGTTACTTTTCGATTTATTGTAAAGTTTTAAAAAAGTTGATTTTTTGATTTAAATCACCTGATTAAAATAAAAAAAATCACTTGATTTAAATCACGATTTAAATCATGATTTAAATGCCAACTCTGATAGCATATGCACCCTGATCCTAAGTACCTATACCTATACATATCTGGTTTGATGGGGAATAAAAAAACAAATATTACTAAAACATATCATTGTATATATTTTATAAATGATTATAAAAATCTATAAAAGTCAATAAAATAAAAAAACAATAATTTTTATTTGAATTCTACGAATACTTATCTTTAAACAATTTGTATGGGCTCACAGGTACACTAGCTTCTTTTTTAGTTTCTTTAGATATTTTTTCTTCTTGCTCTTTAATAACTTGTTGTAGCCTTTCAATTTCTTTTGTGTGTTCGTCTTTCATAGATTCTATCAAATCGCCTTGTTCATGGATCCTCTGTTCCACTGTACTAAATTCTTGCCATGCCGATTTTTGAACATCCTAAATAAATATCTAAATGAATAAATAACTACCAAAACAGAAAAATGGAATTTAAATAATTTATCAAATTATCAAACCCTTTGCTTAATTTTATTACGATAAATAGATATAAAATATAAATAATATACAGTAGATATAATGCGATTTAATAAATAACATTTAAAAAAATGAAATTCTTGTCTGTGTCTTCCAATTATAAAAGGAAGACGCAGACGAAAAGAAGTCATACAAATTGTATTTTTTTAAATCTTATTGTTTAAACATCATTATATCAATATAATTAGTGAATAATCTAAACAACCTAATGTAACTTAATGTATACATATAGTCAGTCTATCTTTTATACAATTCAATGTCTAAATACCTTTAACTGAGATTTTAGGGTATCCATTTTTTGGGCCATGTCAGTGCCGAATTTTTTTACAGCCTTATTCTCTTGTTGTCTCATATTGAGGGCTTCCAGCAAGGTCTCTTGCTCAGCAACCAGTTCCTTGGCAAAAGTCATAGCTTTGTGCAACTGCTTCCTGCAAGCGCTCTTGGAAAGTTGGACTTCGTTCAGCGTATGTTCCAAATCTAGTTGGCGAGTTTCGGCTTTTCTTAAAAAGAGATTATTAAGTGGCCATTCACATTTTTGTCAAGAAAGGTTAAGGTTAATAGAACAAAATTGTATTATGTATTTAAATAAAAAAAAAAGTTTTAACTGGGGCAATTAAAATTTTTAAACAAAATTTATCTCATTATTTACCAATATTTATTATTTTATATACAGTGTGTAAATAAATAAAGGCGATAAGAAATACGTGGAATTAGATTATTGCTTTGGCGCAACGAAAACTTTAGACTGAGTTCACCATAATGTCAAGACGTGAAATATAACCAATAAATTCATTCACCCAGTCAAGATATGTTATGTGTTGTTAGAATTATCAAGATAATATGTTGTTAGAAAAAGTTAAAAATTGCATTCACAAAATATATATCTTTTTATTTCTTATCTGTTAAAATATCTGTCTAGATATAATCTCTTTTCTACATAATTTTCTTAAAAATAAGTTATTAAGTGGACATTGACATTTTTGTCAAGAAAGGTTAACAGAATAAAATTATTGTAATATTTAAATAAAAAAAACTGTTTTAACTGGGGCAATTAAATTTTTTAAACAAAATTTATCTCATTATTTACTAATATTTATTATTTTATATACAGTGTGTAAATAAATAATGGCGATAAGAAATAAGAGGAATTAGATTATTGCTTTGGCGCAACGAAAACTTTAGATTGAGTTCACCATAGTGTCAAGACGTAAAATATAATCAAAAAATTCATTCACCATATTATCAAGATATTTTGTTAAAAAAGTGAAAAAGTGCATTCAAAAAAATATGTATACAGGGTGTTTCAAAACAAATGCGAAAAACTTCAGGGGGTGATTCTTTGTTCAAAATAAAGGGTAGTTTGCTTCATAAACGTTGGGTCAAAAGTCAACCATTAGGGAGATATCGCGGTACAAAGATGGCGGAAAAATAATGTTCTTATTTTTTATCTTGAAAACGAAAAGAGATAGACTAATGGAATTTTATGGAAGCATTACTGTTATGAAAACACACTTTCTGGTAATTTTTTCACTTTTTTAAAATTAGTGGAAGGGGTTGAAATAAACTACCCCTATCATTCCTGTTAATGAAATTTAAAGAAAAATCTTATCAAACACATGCAAAAAAAAATAATTTTGATAGTTAGTTTATTTAGAAACTTTTTTTATCTCTTGTGTTTTTTTGATAAAACTCACCGATTTGAAATTAAAAAATAAAATGTAAAGCATTACATGTCAGGACAAAAAACATTTTTAGATAAAGAATCTAGTGGGCAGCTGTAATTTTTTTAGGAAAAAATCTAGTCGGCCGCTGTCACTCACTTTTTAGGATGTTTCTAATATTGTTTTATTTGACATTACCCTACTGCAATACGTTATTATCTAGATTATTATTATTATCATTATTATCACTAGATTCTTAATCTAAAAATATTTTTAGTCCTGACATGTAATGCTTTACATTTTATTTTTTAATTTCAAATCGGTGAGTTTCATAAAAAAAATACAAGAGATAAAAAAGTATATAAACAAACTAAACTAAATTAATTTTTTTGCATGTGTTTGATAAGATTTTTCTTTAAATTTCGTTAACAAGAATGATAGGGGTAGTTTATTTCAACCCCTTCCACTCATTTTAAAAAAGTGAAAAAATTACCAGAAAGTGTGTTTTCATAACAGTAATGCTTCCATAAAATTCCATTAGTCTATCTCTTTTCGTTTTCAAGATAAAAAATAAGAACATTATTTTTCCGCCATCTTTGTACCGCGATATCTCCCTAATGGTTGACTTTTGACCCAACGTTTATGAAGCAAACTACCCTTTATTTTGAACAAGGAATCACCCCCTGAAGTTTTTCGCATTTGTTTTGAAACACCCTGTATATATTTTTATTTTTATCTGTTAAAATATCTGTCTAGATTCGTATCTATTTTCTACATAGAGCATTTAAGAAGAGAAATTAAATATAAATACAGGATGGCGCTTCTCATACGCAGCGGAGGCTCCAAGGAGAAGAGAACGACAGTTTGTATTGAAATAAAATTTTGTAACCATATGTAGGTTAACTTAGAGCATGCTTTAAAAATATAGCGAGTTCTACAGGGTCTCCACAAAAAAAACTACACATCAAAGTTTTATTTTTTGTAGTGGAACACCTAATATATTAATTGATTTTCGGGGATTTCTGGGAGACAAATAAAGGTGAGTTTCATTAGAGAAGTATATGTTTAAAATGTAAGGTTTTTTTGGTTTGGTTAGGTTAGTTATAGGTAGATGGACATATTTATCATTTTCTAAAAATGAAGAACAAATTATAAATATCAATAAAAGCTACCTAAATTGGAATTTACTCGGTACAACCTAGTATGTAGTTAAAGTAACTATTGTATTTTAAACTAAGTTAAAACTTGACCCAAAAAGGTATACAGGGTGTGAGAAAAAATGAATATTGAACATTGGTTACATTTAAAAGCAAGTTACTATTTTATTTTAAATGGAACACCCAGTATATTATTCCGATATTCAATGTAAAATTCATGTGTCTTCAAAATACTATTAAGGTTACCTACCCCATAGACAAAGATCTTCCTAGATATTTTCATTTTTGTGATTTTGCGTCAGTAGATATCTATTATTTAATAAAATCTAGGCGGCTGGGAGATACCTTTTGTTAATTTCACAAAAATTAGGGGAATTAGAATAAAATATTGAACGGTAATAAAAAGGTACACGTTTATAACCTATTTCAATTGATACAGAATTACTTAAAACTAGATATAAATATATAATTATGTGACAAAAATTAGCTAGATGAAGTCAAATACTCAAAATATACTTCCTTTCCTGTTCACTGCATAAAATAATTCTCTTTTCAAAAGATATTTTCATGTTAAGAGGTATATGTGGAATTCTATTTCGAAAAGCAGCCACAATAATTTCTTTTATGCTGTCGGCAATACTTGTTCGGGTTTTGTAAACACTGTCTTTAACATATCCACGTAAAAAATTCAGACTACATAAATCATGAACATTTAAGTATTCTATTACTTCTATTCAACTATTATTTTTCTTATTCAACTTTTCTATTCTCTTTATTCTTCTTATTCAACTAATGTCATATCAATTCACTCTGATGTAGGATAAGTTTCCATTTTCGGCAAATTACTGAGATTATTTTTGATTTAACTGACAGAAAATAATAACTAGTTATTAAAGTTGTACTAATTTGATAGCTGTATTGAAGTAACGTCAGACATATCACAGTCACCTAGATTTTATCAAATAATAAAGATCTACTCACACTAAATAAGCACTAAATCATAAAAATAAAAATATGTAGGAAAATATTTGTCTAAGGGGTAGGTAACATTAATAGTATTTTGAAGAGACATGTTCCATTTAAAATAAAAGAGTAACTTCCTTTTAAAGGTAACCAATGTTCAATATTAATTTTGTCTCACACTGTATAACTTTTTGGGTCAAGTTTTAATTTGTTTTAAAGTACAATAGTTAAATAATAGATCATATTAGGCTACATCGGGTAAATTCCAATTTAGTTAACTTTTATTGAAATTTAAAATTTGTTCATTTTTAGAAAATGTTAAATATGTCAAACATATTACATTTTAGTCATATACTTCTCTAATGAAACTCACCTTTATTTTTCTCCTAGAATCCGAATATCAATTAATATAATAATATAGCGTGTTCCATTACAAAAAAAAACAACTTTGATGTGTAACTTTTTTGGGGACACCCTGTAGAACTCGCTATATTTAAAAAAATGCTCTAAATTAACCTACATATGCTAACAAAATTTAATTTCAGTACAAACTGTCGTTCTCCTTGGAGCCTCCGCGGCTATGAGAGGCGCCACCCTGTACAGAGTGGGTCAAATTCGACGCTTTTAAATAGAAACACCCTTTTCTATAGGAGATAGACAAAAACTAATATCGGTGTCTGGAGCTCAATTTTCATCAAAAACATGATGGTGAAAACCGCATATCGATATCTGTTACCGTTTCGGAGTTACGGGGTGTTTTTCAAAAATATGCATTTTTAACAAATCGCTGTAACTTTTTTGCTATAAAAAATTTTGTATTTTTATGAAAACATTTCCAAAGCACCTTTTTACGTAGAATTTAATGGTTTAAGTATAATTTTTTTCAAAATTAATAATTTAAGAATTATCAACAGAAAATTTGATTTTTTATATGGGACACCCTCTATATTTTTAACTAACTCTACTTTTAATTTATTGAAAAGAATTTAAAATTACCTTTCCAAAAATATAACACACTTGATATTTTGCTCGATTCCTCTTCGAGATATAGAGTATATAAAAATTCGACCGCTTTAAATAAGTAGGCTTTGAACGGCACCGGCTGTAATGCAAAAAACTCCTAGCTGTGAGCAGCAATTAAAACGAAAATAATATTTGCAATGAGAGATGCAGAATTTTATAACTATTTAAACTATATTTAACAACATCAACACATTTAAACTATATCTAATAACAATAAAAATAAATAGCAAACCAAGACATGAGATTTTGCTACAGATGTTCGATATATCGACCGTCTTCTGTTATGGACAGACGGGGCAGTTTTTGAACATTTCTCGCGGAATTCATTAACTCAGTAGGGGTGAAAGATACCCTCTCATAACTGCTAAGTGTTTCGAATTCTTGTCTAGATTATACGGAAGAATAAGGAACCTATATTCTTCCGCAAATATATCCATAGGATTAGATCCATGGGCACTAAATCAGGCGGCCTCGACGGCCAACAGCTGGGATCTTGGTTAGCTATTCAATTATTCTTGAAATTGACTGCAAAGATTTGCTGATAACTTCAGCGTTCAGGACAGTGCGTCGTCTTGCTGGAAAAATATGTTTTCGAGAGTTCCATTAAGGGCATATCGTCAATGCGGTCCAAAGCCTACTAGTTAAAGTGGCGAACTTTTAAAAATTCTGTATTTTGAAGGGATTATAACAAAATATCAAGTGTGCTATATTTTTGGAAAGGTAATTTTAAATTCCTTTCAGTTAATTAAAAATATAGAGGGTGTCCCAAATAAAAAATCAATTTTTCTGTTGATAACTCTTAAATTATTAATTTAAAAAAAATTATACTTAAACCATTAAATTCTACGTAAAAAGGTGCTTTGGAAATGTTTTGATAGAAATACAAAATTTTCCATAGTAAACAAGTTACAGCGATTTGTTAAAAATGCACATTTTTGAAAAAGAAACTGTAACTCCGAAACGGTAACAGATATTGATGTGCGGTTTTCACCATCATGTTTTTGATGAAAATTGAGCTCCAAACACCGATATTAGTTTTCGTCTATCTCCTATAGAAAAGGGTAATTCCATTTAAAAGCGTCGAATTTGACCCACCCTGTACAGGGTGTCTGGAGCTCAATTTTTATCAAAAACATGATGGTGAAAACCGCACATCGATATCTGTTACCGTTTCGGATTTACGGGGTGTTTTCAAAAATATGCATTTTTAACAAATCGCTGTAACTTGTTTACTATGGAAAATTTTGTATTTCTATGAAAACATTTCCAAACCACCTTTTTACGTGGAATTTAATGGTTTAAGTATAATTTTTTTAAAATTAATAATTTAAGAGTTATCAACAGAAAAAATTGATTTTTTATTTGGAACACCCTCTATATTTTTAATTAACTGAAAGGAATTTAAAATTACCTTTCCAAAAATATAGCACACTTGATATTTTGTTATAATCCTCTTCAAAATACAAAATTTTTAAAAGTTCGCCACTTTAAACTAGTAGGCTTTGGACCACTTATTGATGATATGCCCTTAATGGAACTCGAAAACATATTTTTCCAGCAAGACGACGCACCGTCGCTGAACGCTGAAGTTATCTTGTATATAATTGAATATAGGTAACCAAGATCCCAGCCATTGGCCGTCGAGGCCGCCTAACTTAGTGCCCATGGATCTAATCCTATGGATATATTTGCGGAAGAATAAAGGTTCCTTATTCTTCCGTAGAATCTAAACAAGAATTAGAAATATTTAGCTGTTATGAGAGAGTATCTTTCACCCCCACTGAGTTAATGAATTCCGCGAGAAATGTTCAAAAACTGACCCGTCTGTCCATAACAGAAGACGGTCGATATGTCGAACACCTGTAGCAAAATCTCATGTCTTGGTTTGCTATTTATTTTTATTTTTATTAGATATAGTTTAAATGTGTTGATGTTGGTTAAATATATTGTCAAGAAAAATGGCGCATCCGCCAGAAATTAAAAATGTATTACTGGTTGCC
>NW_022146148.1:4516-38767 GCF_002938485.1 Sitophilus oryzae | reverse complement strand
AAAATGGATGATTTGCGCTAAAGATGGCGGGTGGTCCAAAATATGCTGATTTTCTTCTTGTGATTGCTGAAATAGAAAAATAAAAAAAGATTAAGAATGCAATAAAGCTTTATAACAAAGTTATTTTAATAAAAATAAATTAAAAATCGTACAAGGAATATATTATCCTTTGAACAAACTCTTTATACAATCAACAGAACCAAAAAGTGCATGCTCAAATTAGATTAGGGATTTTTTTTAATTCTTTTCTTAAAACAGCGTTTTTTACAATATTTACAATTAATTATTTAGAGAAAAAGAGTACAACTACTATTTTTCAATACAACTATAGTGTTCAAGACGAAAAAGAAATATTTACATATAATAATTATTGGTGTCGTAAAATTTTAAGCTTAAAAATTTTTACTAGCAGACCTTGTAGTCGAACATTGTTCTATTTAGAACCTCTTTTAGTACGAAGTGTACAAGATAGCTTAATAGCCGTAAAAAACTCATTGCAACATTATTAGAATATTTTGAACAAAAAAGTGCTGTTAAGGAGGTGAGTTTTGTTCATGTAAAAATCATGTAAATATTTTCATTAAAAGAAAATATGTAAAATTGGGCAACGCTGTGCCGGTCAAGCTTAATGGTGTGACTAAAAGTTTATTTGATATGAACTATAGGTGTTTTTATGTACAGAAATAAGAAATATACATTTTTGTTGATTTCTTTAAAGTATAACAAGATAACTAATATTAACTTGAAATAACTAAATAATGTGTACCATAGATTCACAAGTTATGAAAAGTGCAAATTCTAACTTGGTAAAAAACTGTCCTAACCAACTTATATCTAACATGCAATTTAAATTATCTAATATTATTACCATTATACAATTAGTGATAAATTTATGTATCTGTATTATCAAAAAATATGAGTCGAGTGGAATAAATCATAGAAATTTCATCTTTTAATTTTTGCTTGAACTTTGCTTATACTTACCGATTATTGTCCATTCTATTTATATACTCGTCCCACAAACAAAACAACGCCATTTTGCTTAATTGCGTACAAGTACGGGTGATCTGCCTTAAATATTTTCGGGTGCGGTGGGATCACAGGAGCGGACAGAAAAACTAAGCCCACTACACCAAAAGAAAATTTTAACATTAATTATTATGTTTTACGTACGATAATCTATTATAACATATTTGTGGCTTAAACAGAACAGTTTAAACTTTCAAGGTAGATAATGCAAAGAAAACTATGGATAAAAAGATAGACTTTAAAAAAATAAAGACTTGCATATTTTTGTAACATAGGTAAACAAAGTTGTATAACAAACAAACACCTTAAACGGCCAATCTACTACTAGGAAAAAAAATCTTAAATTATTACCTAAATCACAGTTTTTTAACTAAATAATGTATACAGTGTGTACTAAAAATATGTAAAAAAGTTTGTATAAATGTACGTCTTAATATATTTAGTTTTGGAGATACAGGGTGTAGAAGTTCATTTTTATTTCGATTTTTTCCAAATAATTTCTGAAGTAACGTCATTATTTGGATGAAAATTGGTGTCTTGGTGTTTTTTAACATAAGAAATTTGATTTTGATGTCAATATGACTCCTATTTGTAGGGGGCGCCACCTACATGTGTTTTAACTGTTTTGAAGGGTAATAACTTTTCGTCCGTCCTGTATATAACTACTGAGTGTGAAAAATATACATTTCCGTGATTTTTTACGTAAAAAATGTCTCTTGGTAAATATCCTTACGAGCAGCCGTTCAGTCAATACATGTCATTATATTGACTAACAATAAACACGCTCTCTGTTGAACTTTTGGCAAAAAAAACATTTCAAATTTATGATTTCACTCTAACTATTTAGTCAACATGTTCAATTTATGTGAACGACAAACCAATATCTCGAGAACGATTACTCGTAGCGATTTTTACCAAGAGACCTTTACAACGTAAAAAACTAGTGATAGGTTGTTATTTAACTATCTGTTATTTTATAACAATTATTTAGAAATAACATAACGCAACCGTTACTACTTTTAAAAAATAACAGATATAAAATAACGATACATAGAGATCGACCGTTCGTGAAACGAAGTCGGCGCTCTGCACCGCCACGAAATTCGCTGCTCGAAGCAATTCCAAAAAACAACTATGGATGGAAAACATGTTATTTCGACAACCATCGACAATCATTGAGCTAGGGCGCGGCGCGGCGAACGTATCTGCATCGGTCGATGGTCGTGTGGGGCTTGCAACAGCTTAAAAATAGTAGGATATAAAAGAAGCAGCTTTTTGGAACAGTTGCGGGCATAACGCCTGGCGGTCGAGATAATCGGAGTGGGAAAGTAACGCTGCTGCATCGGTCGATTGTCGATGGAGGTTCGAAACAGGTTGGAGAATAACGCATCAGTTGTTTTAGATACATTGTTTTTCAATCTGTTACGAGCATAACGGGCGGAGGTCGAGATATTATGGCGCTGTATGTTTCAGTACTTACTTATTAAGTTTCAATATTTAGGTATTTATTTATTCTAAAAAATTTTCAGAATAATATTTTAAGATTTTTTAAAAATGTATACAGGGTGTTTTGAAAAATGTGGTCATTGATTAATTACGATCCGGCTTAAAGCCCTTGAAGTAAAAAGCTGATTTTTGGAAACCGGATTGATTTTAGGGTGTAGAGGTTCGATAAGAAGGGATTTTTCGAAACTCGAATTCTAAGGTGGTGAAACCACCCTCAAATTATAGAATATTTTTTATTTAAAAACCGGTGAGTTTTTCGGAAAAACTTTTAAAACAGGTATATTTTATTATGTTGTTTTACATATTTTAAGATTTTTAAAAATATATACAGGGTATTTCATAAAATATGACCATTGAGTAATCATTATTCTGCTTAAACTGCTTGACGTTTAAAGCTGATTTTTGGCAAACGGATTGACTGTGGGGTTGAGGTTCGATAAGGAGGGGTTTCTCGAATCTCAAATTCCAAGAGGGTGAAAACGCCCCTCAAATATTACAATATTTGTTATTTAAAAAACAGTCGTTAGGGAAAACGCCTGGTGACGCATAATTTATTTAGTTTTTTTACATATTTTGAAATTTTTTAAAAAATCATGCAGGATGTTCCAAAAAGTTGAGTAATTGATTAACCACGATTCTGCTTAAACTGCTCGACGTTTAAAGCTTATTTTTGGCAAATGTGAGAACATTTGATCCAGTTTGTATATTAATGGAAATTCTTGTTTTGCTTTATCATCACCATTACAAATTATTAATTCGACGCGAACGAAGTCGCGGGTACACGCTAGTTTAAGTGTAAAATTAATTCGAACTCTAGTGTGTAGTTGGTTTACTTATAAAGAATATACTAAACATTTTCTTATATTGCTATTTTTTACCGCAAATGGTAAAATCATAACTAAGAGCTTCTCGCCCGTCGAGTGAAATGCACCCTGTACACTGCTACGCAATTCAGGATCTACGCGGATCGAGGGGCAGCGTAGGTAGATCATGTATAGGTATAGACGAGTGGCGGAATTTTGGCTTTTTTTATATCGCAATTTGTAAACAGCGCTTATTACCACCGTTTTTAGAGAGGTATTTTAGATAACAATCGATATTTACAAATGTTTTGACACCCTGGAAATACTACCGAGCACGTCATTGTCGCAACTTGCAACTGCGTTAATACGCCTAGGTGACTCATATACTCTTTCAGATATTTAGCAATAAAATAAAGAAACCTGTTATTTTAAGCTGTTTTTTATAAATAACTGTAACAGTTTCAACTGTTATTTAAAAATAACAGTTTTGCCCATCACTATAAAAAACGTCGTAAACGTATATTTGTTTACTTACTAGTTTTATACAGGTACGGACGAAAAGTTATTACTCTTTAAATCAGTTAAAACATATGTAGGTGGCGCTCTCTACAAGTAGGAGTTATAATGACATCAAAATCAAATTTCTCATGTAAAAAAAACTCCCAGACACCGGTTTTCATCCAAATATTGACGTAATTTCTGAAATTATTTGGAAAAAAATGGAAATAAAAATGAAACTTCTGCACCCTGTATCTCCGAAACTAGACATTTTAGGACATACATTTATAAGAACTTTTCTACAGGTCGGACCACCCTGTATATAAATTTTATTCATTTAAAATAATGTCTGCTTTGCTTGTTATTGTTTGAAAAGTTGATATAGAAAATTAATTGGTAGTTTTACGAGACCATTAGTAATTAACAATTTTTGTTTAATTGTTTTCTGTTTTATTATTTGTTTTGCTTACTTTTTTCTTTCGTTCTGGAATATATAGGATACATTACTGACCAACATAAATATCTCTTAGTATTTTGCATATTTGAACTGCAGTAATTTTTTTTTAATATAAGAAGAATTATATTTTAACTAATATCAAATTTATCCTCTTTAGTAATGAAATCTTAAAAATATAACACTTTAGTTTTGGTAAAATATAACTTTATAGATATGATAAAAATTAGAACAAACTAAGTGTACTAACATTGAATATTAATAAAGTACTAATACTTACTGTTTAAGCCACCACCTCTATATACTAATTAAAAACAATACATTGATATCACTGTTACCTCACAGTACTACTCTATGAGTCTATTCAACTGTCACATGATATACACCTTATGAACCTTAAAATACTAACAAAATTCATATAATGTTCTGCTAATCATTTATGAATAATAGTGGTATATTGTTTTATTAGGAGTAAAAGTTACACTTTTTGTGCCTCGGCTGTATGTCAAACGTACAGCCTATTACAAAAAAAGTGTAACTTTACCACTAATAAATAATATATGGCTCATAAATGATTCTTATGCTATTTTCAAACGCCACAAATAATTTTTAAACAATTTCAAATTTTCCAAATAATATAAAAAGATTTACAAGTCATGGTACAAAGAATACAAGGTATGATCGATAGCGGCTCCAATTTCGTTCAGTTCGCGCATACCACCTGTGACGTCACTAGGAAAATAATGAATAAATAAAAAATAAAGATAGTTGACAGGAGATCTGCATTTTGGGAAGTTATGGTTAAGAATTGTTTATTTTTAAGACTTTTAGTTCGTTTAATTTAATAATTACTAAAACCAGCAGTTTCAAAAATATATTTAAAAATAATAATTATCTATTAACATGGATTTGGACCATAATAGGTAAGAATACTAAATTTATTTCTGTATTCGGTATAAAATTGTTTATTAGGTTTTTAGTTTGCGATGTTTATGGTAAATAATTTTTATGTTCATTGCCTCTGAATTCACATGAGGACAGAGATGAGGATATCTATGGAAAAGTAACCACAAGAGGAATTGTTACATCATTTAAAAAATGTTGGGAATTATATTGTTTCCCATCTAAAAATAGAAAATGCCAATGCAGATGAATGTATTGTAATTGTGATAGAAGTAATTCCAAGGGTGAAGTTTATTATAATTAGTGATCTGGTGCTTCTTTTTATATGTAGATGTTTCAGGTTTTGAGAATAAATCGGTTGAACGAAACCCAAAATTTAGAGGAAGTATTTGCATACCCAGAATATGCCCATCAAGGATTATATAGCTCAAATTTCCTTTGATCGTAGGCAATTATTCAATGCAAATTAACTTTTTAAGTGACTGAAATATTAAATAGTTTACAATATGGTATATCACTGTAAAAATATATTACTTTTAGGTACAATTAGGGCCAGATACATTTCAAAAAGTAGAATATTATTTTATATTAAATGAGGTATTGTACCAACAATCAATTTATATTAATACCGCAGATTAAAAAATAACAGAATAAATAGTTCTTTCTTTTATACTACAAATATAAACTATAGAATACAACAGTATTAAAAAAAAAAGTTATGTCTCGCCGAGATTCGAACTCCGGTCTCTCGCTTCCTAGCCCAACTCCTTACGCACTGCTCCACAGTAACTTGCTTAGCGATAATTCAATGACGGTATATAAACAAAAAACAGGTTTATAACAATACCTTGACGATTTGAACTGGCGCGCGGAGCGTGCTGACCAATAGCGCCTGTTATCACCTGTGACGTAGCGACCAACCTGCGCAATATCATATCTTGTATTCTTTGTACCATGTTTACAAGTCATATCTTGTATGTAATTATATATCGAGAAACTATGGTTACGCTCGTTGAATTTGACACTTTATATCACTTTATTCATATATTTTCGTGCTTTTTTGCTTAGGCGTAAAAGTGCTTTACTTTTAGGCCTAGGCGTTAAAATTACTTTTTTATATTGTCAATAACGTCGAAAAAATTAATACTTTTGTGACGTTTGAAAAAAAAATTATACTAAAGCCGTGTAAATCATATCTTTACGAATTGTGAAACTCAAATTTCAATTTTTAATTTTATCTCAACCGTTGATAACATCATTATAGGTTAATTTTAAACATCATTATATGTTAATTATTTGTTCATTTTTGTGGTTAATATTACTTTTTGGTAAAGCACGCAGAACAAACCTAGCAATGAATAATAAAATCAAATAAATTACACAAATTTTCGTAAAAAAATAAAAATTAGAAATATTTTCAAACAATCATCAACTTTTTAAATGATATGGTCTCAGGTTAAGAATGTGATTATCAATAAAAGAATACTACCTACCTGTTTAAAAATTATCCTCAGCATTTCTTTAAACTTTTATTTTGGATTCTCACTTGTTTACTATTTATTATAACTAAATATTTTTTATATGTATTTGTCTTTTATATACACATTCAATTATTGGCTAATACTCTGTGCATATGTATATTATCTATATATATATATATATATATATATATATATATATATATATATATATATATATATATATATATATATATATATATATATATATATATATATATATATATATATATATATATATATATATATATATATATATATATATATATATATATATATATATATATATATATTTACATGGCTAATCAAACAGAGAATCGAGAATATATTATGTACATAGAGTGTACCCTTGCTCTAAGCCAAAAACCCACCAGGATAGATAAAAGAACACCAAAACAACCCACATAAATAAGCTCCAAACTACTAGTTAAAAACATCTTGCAGTAATTTTCAAAATATTTTTTTTTAAAGAGTGATCCATATAATTTTGAAAAAGCTCAATGTGGAGTTTTTGATGTTAATTTAATATTTTATTATCTAACAACCACTACTGCAAGAGGTTTAACCAAAAACACGACAACACTACGACAAATCAGCCAAATTAAATAAAAAATCAAACTTACCGGCTGTGGCAGCTGCGGCTTCTGTTCCAGACTCAGTTACATTGATAAATGCCTTTTGGACAACCTGGCTGATCTGTAAGGCTTCTTTGGAAAGGTTGCTAAAGTCGGCATCGCCAGTGAAGGCTGTCTTCAAGCCCAACTAAAGCAAAAAAAAACATATTTAATACTTATGTTCCTATATGGAGAATTTATCTATATCATAAACAAAAAATATGATTTTATATACAGAGTGTCCCACTTAAGATGGATACAAGCCAATATCTTGGTTGTTTGTAGAGCGATCTTTTTCATTTTTGGCAGGAGGCTGTATGGCTATAAGACGTACAATTTGCCCAGGGTAAGAAATGCGATACCTCATAGACGTACGTTTTAATGGGGTTTGATATTTTTCGAGTCAAGAGTAAATTACCTTTAGGACAGTATTTATTTCAAATCTGATAAATTATATTGAATCCTCTTTACCCAAGATACTTAAGTTCTAGTTTTGATAAATATTGATACAGGGTCTGTTATTAAAATAAGACATTTTTATTTTTATTATTATTTTTTTAAGTCCTTATGACACCACTGGATAAACAACTGGGTTATTATCCATAACCAATTATCAATTAATAATCGACTTAAGTTTTCAGATAGATTCCATAATAATTAAGATACGATACAAAAAAACTAAATATTTTCAATTTATTTTGTTTACTTTATAAAATTGTTTTTTAAGTTTGCTAATACAAATGAATAAAGTATTCACAATCACTATTAATTTTGGAAAATATGCCCTAAACAAAGATTTAGAAAACTATAACGAACTAAAAGTCATCATCTTCGACCATCTTCGAGCAAACATAAATCGATTATTAATTGATAATTGGATATAATTGGTTATTGATAATAAATCAGTTGTTTATCCAGTGGTGTCGTAAGTACATACTTAAAAAAATAAAAATAAAAATAAAAATGTCTTATTTTAGTGACACACCCTGTATCAATATTTATAAAAATTAGAACTTAAGTATCTTAGGTGAGGAGGATTCAATATAATTTATCAGATTTGAAATAAATACTATCCTAAGGGTAGTTTACTGTTGACTCGAAAAATATCAAACCCCATTAAAACGTACGTCTATGAGGTATCGCATTTCTTACCCTGGGCAAAATGTACGTTTTATAGCCATACAGCCGCCTGCCAAAAATGAAAAAGATCGCTCAACAAACAACCAAGATATTGGCTTGTATCCATAAGAGTTTAAAAAGTGTATTTATAAAAATATATCTCGTATTTTCGCTCTTTAGTGATATTTAAAAACAAACGTGAGAGTGTTATTAAGTACAAAAGGTTGTATAGTACTTTTATATGACAAAACTTTAGTTTTTGATAGGTTGAGGCATAGTATATTAGAATCGCATCAAGACTTAATGATGATCTGGGCCGCAACATCTGGGCCGCTCCAAGTGACACTAGTATCGTCCGCAAAGAGGCAGATTTTACCGCTAATGTCTAGATTTGCAATGTCGTTGATAAACACCAGAAACAAAATAGGGCCAAGTACTGAACCCTGAGGGACACCACATCCTATAGGCTTACAAGAAGACATAGACGTATCAATCCTCACAAGCTGCCTTCTGTTGCCAAGATATGACTTAAGCCATTCGAGCGGCACTCCCCCGAAACCGTAGTATTGCAATTTATTAATTAAGATATTATGATTTACACAATCGAAAGCCTTAGAGAAATCACAGAAAATTGTAGCTGTAGAGTGATGGTTATTCAGGCTAGAGTATACATTATTAAAAAGGTCGAACATAGCATCATTTGTGCAACTGTTACTTAGAAATACAAATTGATGGGTAGTAAGTATTTTATATTTAAGGAGAAAAGATAGAAATCTTTTTTTAACCAATCTTTCAATGATCTTAGATAATGTGGGCAGGAGTGCAATTGGCCGATAGTTCGAAGCTTCATCTTTATCACCTCCTTTATACAGAAGAATAATTATTGCTGTCTTAAGGCAGTTTGGAAAAACTTCATTTTGGAATGACTCGTTAATTAAAGTAGTAAGATGGTTTAATGTGCATTCAGGAAGGTCAGAGAACATTTTGAGAGTAAGCCCATCAGTCCCAGATGAGGATTTGTTTTTAATACTATTAATTGTACTACAGAGCTCATCTAATGCTACGGTCGTGAAGAAGAAACTGTGTAAATTCTCATTTGCTTTAGGGAGATATGAAAGTGAATCATGGGAAGGAGTTATGGTGTTCACTAAATTTTAGCCACATTAACAAAGTAAGTGTTTAAATCTTCAGGTGAATTAAAGACTGTGACAGACGAAGAAGTCTTATTCCTTAAGTCATTTACAATAGCCCAAGTCTCCTTAGCGACATTACCGGAAGCCAACTTCCGGTATTTCCATATTGAAAATATTTTTAATCGATAGATTTCGTTGTGAAACTATGATGTGCAAAAAATCTCCGAGCTACATATTGTGGTTCTCTAGAAACTTGTAATGCACGCTCAGCCTGGGACAACCTGTATGTCAAAGGAATATTGAGACACCCTATACATGTAACAATCTTTTACTTACGTTTTCTAAAATTTGATTGAGCTCCAATTTGGTTTCGACCAACCATTTTGGCAGGCTGACTGCAACGCGTTCGTAGTTGTACGGTGGAGGTGTCAACAGTGATTCGATGTTGCTTTCCAGAGCTGTCAGACCTTCAACTTCGTTGGGCAAGACTATGGTCATGGTAACATTTTCGCCGGCATAGGGCAGTTCAAGGAACTTGGCATTGCGTTTTGTACATTCGTAGTATCTGCAAAAAATAGCTTCAGAATGAAATGGATATGGAATGGTTCCTTAATCATAAACATTTTTAATGTATTGTATACACAATACAATAAAATTGTTTATCATACACAGTACACATCCCATACAATTTCTACAATAATTGTATTCATTAGTTTGAAATAGATTTAGTGCCTGAAATGTAATTACCAAAGATTTACCTGAAAGTGTCTTCAACGTGCATCATATCAACTTCTTTGGAGTTAGTCTTAGTGACGAAGAATTTTTCTTTTCTGGTCAGGTAGTCTTCGAAAGGAGTTGACCATTTACCTAAAAAAGACATAAATAAACTAGAGCCACAAAAATCGCAGTTTTTGATAAGGGAAGAAGTATAATGATATTCATTTAACCACGCAGTAGAGACTTTTGCTTTGAAAAGGCATTCAATAACTCAGAAATTCAGAAATCAAAGAAAATGCTTACCTTTAAAATACAATGCGTTCACTAAAACTAGTCTTGTAGCAGCGGATAAAGAGTCTGGATTAATCAAATTCTGGATTTTGTTATTCGTTTGAGATTCTACCCATTTATTGATCGATTCTGCAGCAGCCTGATTCTAAAAAAAATAACATCTAGTACACATTATGTACCCTGTATTGTATAATATTAGATTTTCTAAAAAGTAGGTCACTCAGTATAAAAGTAAAAAATGTAAAAAAAACCCTCATTAATTCTACATAAATTAACAGGCATCTGGCATATTTAAAGTACAGTAGCTAAGTGCGTGATACCACAAGATTTTTTCTCGCTCGTAAATGTATGGACGTGATACTAATTCTTTAAAATCGATCTCTTTTATGTGCTTTTATTATCTATAGATACAGTTACCTATATCAGAAATCAGCATATTACTTACATGAATAAATTTCATTGAAAAATGTTGTCGTATTTAATAATTTTATTACACTGTATTAAACATTATTACTGGGTTATATTTTTTTATTACTTCACGTCATTTATAAAACTGAAATCAAAACATCTCAACATTTACAATAAAGAGTACAAAATGCATTTGGAAGTATAAGAAGAAAATCTGTTCAAAGAGCTAAGTTGAATTATTTTTCAGAATATTTTTTTTTTCACTGCTCAGAACAGGTTTAAAGCTGCCTTATCGGTCCAAGGGGACAAGATAAGGTGCTATTGTTAATCACCTAGAAAGGAACGAACAATGTTAGCAGCATCAAGCAGCACATATTTCTGCATTAGGCGGTAAGTATTTTCAGGTATTCCAATTACTTTTAATTGTTCTTTCAGGTTGACCGGGATAATTCCAATAACTGAAACAATCAAGGGGACTACCTGGACCGATTCCATTTGCCATATATTGTTTATTTCTATTCTCAAATCTTGATACTTTGTTATTTTTTCTGTAAACTTGCTTTGTATATTGTTGTTGTTAGGAATAGAAATGTCAATTAGTAAAACTGTTTTTTAATTTTATTTATAAGCATGATGTCCGGTCTGTTACTTCTAACGGTTTTATTTGTTAAGATTGTTTTATCCCCAGTATATTTTGAAACTATTATTTTCGACTACGGGTGGTGGATGATATTTGTAGTACGGCTCTTGGATTTCTCGGTCAATATTGAATTGTTTGAGGATCCCCAAGTAGATGATTGATGTGACTCTGTTGTGTCTTTCCAGATACTTTGTACTCGCAAGATTACTGCACCCTGATAAAATGTGTTCTATGTTTTCACTTCCAGAATCACATCTACGGCACTTGTCTGATATATTCTCCTTTAGGATGAGTTTCCGGTAGTTGCGTGTTGGAATAACTTGGTCTTGCATAGCCACTATTAATCCCTCGGTTTCTGGGTAGAGATAACCCGATGTTAACCAGTGCAATGATGTCGCCTTTTCAATGTGATGTTGATCTAGCTCATTTGGGTACCGTCCGTGTAACTCCTTGGCTCCCCAAGTAGCTATTTTATTAGTGATTGATGTAGGAGTTGGATAAGCTTCATATTGTTTACTACTGAGGTTCAAGGGGGTGTATTTGACATCAGCTGAAGACACCGTGACGTAAAGGTTGCTGTTCTTGGTATAAAAGTATTCTCTTTCAGAATATTATTATTATAATAAATAATAATAATATTCTGAAAGAGAATACTTTAAATTCTTAAATTTAATACTTTAAATTTTAATAAATAATATTATTATTATAATATTATTTCAGAATATTATTATTATTATTATTATTAAATCGTACACAGAGATTTCAAATTCACAATAAACAAAAATAAAAACAATATCTTTAAATTGCTGACCTGGATATTATTTATTTGAATCTTTCAATTGGCTCGATTTTCCTTCAATGTTAATTAGCGCTGATCAATATTGTTGCGATGAATATAATCAGATTAAATAATTTAAAAAAACAGAGTCGGACTTGGAATTAATTTAAATAGTAATTAAATAGTTTTGTTGTTGTTAAGGTACCCAAAACAAAAAAAGTATAAAGTGTGGCATATCATTGTACTCAGGATCGACTTCTTTCAAAACCTGAAATAAAAAATGCAGGTCCGTATTTAAAAAAATAGGTTGGCCTCTGTATCTCACAAATTATTAGTTAATTTGAAAATGTAACAATATTGAGTCCTAATAAAGTGTCTATGAGAATGTGCAATTAGTTTTTCAATTTTCCAAAAACTAACGACAGGAAAAAGTAAAATTGCTTTTCATAAAAATCCGTATATTTCCAAAAAACTCAGCGATCCTTGAACTTTTTAAAACTTTTTTGATGGCATCTTGGTGAACATCCCAATGCGCAACTTTCCTCCAATTTAACCAACTTCATATCTATTACGGTTTCCGAGATATCAATTCTCATACCTCGAATTTGTAGCACCCTGTATACAGGCATGCAAGAATGGTAAACAGAAAAATATGACATTCGCCGACATATAAATGCATTTAAGTGGACGAAATTGGTTTAATCGCCTTTTATTTAGCTTAAACCAGGAAAAATGTAATTTTGCAATGTAGAATCTTGTTTCGCTTGGCTACGCAAATTATATTTTTTATAAGCAAAAAAATGGTTAAATAAAAATTTTAGTAAATATAATTTATATAATAATGTAGGTAATCGGGTTAGTTTCAAAACTAACCAGCTATTTTGCAAACTAACTAAAAGCGCTGTTATTTTAACTGTGTTTTTTAAACGAATCTAACGCATTTATAGTCAAAATACAAATTTTGAAAGATCTCCTTAGTATACAAACTCTTTATAAATACCTTTGAAAAATCTATGTTCTCCGCTCCAGCTTCAAACACCGATGTTGCCAGTTGTTTGAAACTTTCCAGAATCTCGAAAGCTTCTCCCAAGAACAGTTTATTGGCAGAACTTAACTTCAAATCGTTCGTGTTGGATTTCAGAGTTGGTAAAAATTGTCTGTAAAAAAATTTAATAATAATTAATGGTTATAAAAAAATTGTTATACCGAGTGCGTCTCAAAAGTGGCTCACCCCTATAACATTCTCATTTTTTTCAGATAAAAAAACGAAATTTGGTATGTTAGTATGTATGACATAAATTAGGATTACGTGTGATAGCGTGACATCGCGTGGCATCGCGTCGGGTGTTGGCTAATGGGGTCCCGGCTTAATTGAGATATGATTAAAAATACGAATTGAGTATCTTTTAACAGGCCAAGATATGAAAAACATTAGACGATCAAAACTATTTTTCCAAGGCTCCTTGATTAAAAATTAATGTATCCAGCACATCCATGGCACTCTAGATCGAAACCTCTATACAAGGATTGAAAATACGATTTGCTTTTAAGCGAAAATGTCAAAAGTTGACATATGATATGTCATTCTATTCAGAGTGTACGAATAAAGTAGAAATATACCGATGGTGCCATTTAAAAATCAAAACATGTAGTCATTTCCGGTGAAACAGGAAGTGACAAAAAACAATTGAATACGTCAATCACTGTATATTTTATTATCTGAGAATATTCAATAGAGTAGTAGCTCTTACTTTAATGCTTCTTGTGTCTTCTGTTGCGTACTGGGAAGGTTCAAAGCAGTGGTAAATTCTTCTGCTGTTTTACCCTTGGCCCCGGCTTGAGTCAGTGCCAAAATTATTTCTATAGACAGCGGACTGAATACAAAGTTCGCATCATGGTTATTCTTCAGTACTTCCTGTAAAAAAAATAGATATATAGAGACAGAATATGTACCTAGTGTAACAAAAAAATATAGGATAGAAATGATATGTAGGTATATGCAATTTTGGCTCTGTTATATACAGGGTGGTCCGAACTGTATTCCGGAAACTTCGGCAGCATATTTTACTGATAAAAACAAGTAAAAAAGTTCATATAAATGTATGTCCTAAAATGCTTAGTTTCGGAGATACAGGGTGTAGAAGTTTCATTTTTATTTCGATTTTTTACAAATAATTTCTGAAGTAACGTCAATATTTGGATGAAAATTGGTGTCTTGGAGTTTTTTGACATGAGAAATTTGATTTTGATGTCAATATGACTCCTGTTTGTAGGAGGCGCCACCTTCATGTGTTTTAACTGTTTTGAAGAGTAATAACTTTTTGTCCGTACCTGTATAAAATTACTGAGTGAAAAAATATACATTTACGTGATTTTCTACGTAAAAAATGTCTCTTGGTAAAAATCGCTACGAGCAACCGTTCTCAAGATATTTACAATGGGAATAGTCAATACATGTCATTATTGACTAAAAATAAACATGTTGAGTAGATAGTTATTTGACTGAAATAAGAAATTTGGAAACTTTTTATTTTTTTAAACTAATCATAAATTTTTCGTCGAAAAAATGATGATAAAATAGTTTCTGTTGAACTTTTAGCACAAAAACATTTCAAATTTATGATTTTAGTCTAATAACTAATTAGTCAACATGTTTAATTTATGTCAATGATGACAGGTATTGGTAATTTCGATATCAAATATCTCGAGAACCATTACTTGTAACAATTTTTACCAAGAGTCCTTTTTTACGTAAAAAACGTCGTAAATGTATATTTTTTAACTAGCTAGTTTTATACAGGTACGGACGAAAAGTTAATACTCTTCAAACCAGTTAAAAATACGTGGTGGCGCCCTCTACAAGTAGGAGTCATATTGATATCAAAATCAAACTTTTCTTGTCAAAAAAATCCCAGACACCAATTTTCATCCAAAATATTGACGTTAGTTCAGATATTATTTGAAGAAAATCGAAATAAAAATGAAACTTCTACACCCTGTATCTCCGAAACTAAGCATTTTGGAACATACATTTCTACGAACTTTTTTACTTATTTTTATCTGCAGAATGTGCCGCCGAAGTTTCCGGAATACAGTTCGGACCACCGTGTATATAAAAATGCATAATACAAAATTTCAAGAACAAAGAACAAATATTCATAAATAATTGATATCCTAGTAATAATCTGAAAAAAACTCAGAAGCAAAAAATTTAAATTAATAAAAACGAATGATTTTTCAATTCTTTCTTTGATACTTACCCTACAATAATTGCAAACAAGGTACAAATAATTTAAACAAATTAAGGCATATTTCAATCGGCCAACTCAGAATAATTACCATATATCAATCAAAGAATTCCCGCATTTTATTTAAAACAATTATAACTTTTCTTGGTTGTTCCGTGTTTTTGTCACATTATAATCATAAATAAACCCATTAAAATTTTTAAATAGGTAATATAAGCGTGAATAATTAAATTAGATCAAGCTAATGAATACATAGATACTTTCGATCCTATTAAGGACAAAAGTACTCTCCGTTAAGTGCCATTTTGTATTTTGTTATTAGTGCTTAATGTAAAGCTCCGAGTGGTAGGTGCATTAAGATTTTTTTTAAGTAGTACTATATTATGCATTTGGATTGATGATTTATGATAGTTCTATGACATTGAGTGAGTACTTTTGGTGTATTTTATAAATTTTAAACTGAATTTTAATCCTAGTTATTATTTTTGATAAAAAAATTCAAAATCTTTGCAAACTGTCATAAACTACTATACTACTATATTTTACTTGTCGTGCTAATTTTGTATACGAAATATAATAATAAAAAAATTAAAGAACATAAAGATTATTTAAGAAAGGGCGATTTTTACAAATCTTTGAAAGATTTGTCAGCATTCATGGAACACAAAGCGCAGAGGAAATTTTAACAACGCAAAAATTATTATGAAAGAAGCGATAGCCCCTAAACGAAAAATAAAAGAGGCTTTTTTAATACAGTCTAATAAAAATAAATGTATTGTTCAGGCATCTATAGAGGTTAGTAATGTATGGCTATCGGTTCTTTGATTTTAATAAACATAATATAAGTAAAAATTAAAGACAAATTAAAAATAGTCATACAGAAAGTTTGAGACTTTTTGGTTTTACCTCATTAAGTAATAATAATTGTTATCAGGTAGTAATTGTTAATTTTGAATTTTAACTTGTTATAACAAGCTATATATATATATATATATATATATATATATATATATATATATATATATATATATATATATATATATATATATATATATACAAAGAGGAAGTCTTGACCGATCAATTATAACAAAACTAAGAAGAAAATTCTTGGGGATAGCGGTCTAGAGGCAAAAAAATTAAACAATTTATTACAAACGCCGAGCTTTCGGAAAATATATTTCCTTTTTCAAGGCTAAAACATCACAAAAGTCAACTGAATATAATATAATATTATATAAACTTACGTGTAAAAAGTTTAATTATAAAAATAGAAAAATATATCAATTTCCATATGGAAGAAAGGAACTAAAATTTTGTATAAAAGTTAAAATCTTCTTAAATATTCATGATTTCTGACATTACTAAAAATTATTTTGACATAGAAAGGTAAATTTAATTATTAATAAAAAAACACGTAAAAAACATATAAGGTTAATCACAAGTTACAAATAAAAATAAAGAAAAAATCAAATTTTAAATATTATTTTTATTTTTAATAAAATGGAGTAAGAAAGAATATATATTACTAAGATCCTCAATATCTTTTCTTTTTTTTTATTAATACAATTATCATTAATGTAAATTTCTACCCATTTCAAGAAAAAGTCTTTATCTTTTTTGTTATTTTTTTTTTTTTTTTTATCTTTCTTATATTGGACAAACTTCTACTGTTCTTAAAGAACGTATTAATATACGTATTAGTGATTTTAGATTATGTAAACGTAGTTGTGCATTATCAGAACATGTGATTGATACACTACATAATATTGATTTTAAAAATGCAAAAATTTTGGATACTGAATTTAATACTAATAAAGACTTTTTTCTTGAAATGGTAGAAATTTACATTAATGATAATTGTATTAATAAAAGAAAAGATATTGAGGATCTTAGTAATATATATTCTTTCTTACTCCATTTTATTAAAAATAAAAATAATATTTAAAATTTGATTTTTTCTTTATTTTTATTTGTAACTTGTGATTAACCTTATATGTTTTTTACGTGTTTTTTTATTAATAATTAAATTTACCTTTCTATGTCAAAATAATTTTTAGTAATGTCAGAAATCATGAATATTTAAGAAGATTTTAACTTTTATACAAAATTTTAGTTCCTTTCTTCCATATAGAAATTGATATATTTTTCTATTTTTATAATTAAACTTTTTACACGTAAGTTTATATAATATTATATTATATTCAGTTGACTTTTGTGATGTTTTAGCCTTGAAAAAGGAAATATATTTTCCGAAAGCTCGGCGTTTGTAATAATTGTTTAATTTTTGCCTCTAGACCGCTATCCCCAAGAATTTTCTTTTTAGTATATATATATATATATATATATATATATATATATATATATATATATATATATATATATATATATATATATATATATATATATATATATATATATATATATATATATATATATATAAACAAATTTAACAGAACGTCAACGGTTTTTATAGACGTATCTCTTGAAAAAAAGTTTCTTGAATAGTTGTATTTAGATATTTTAAATAGTTTTTATGTTTGTTCTTTGTGGTTTTTTTTTGCTTCCGACAACGGAAAGAGATATACTTCCCGAAACGTTAAGCATTTTTTTTTGTCCGTTAGGCAAATTTGTTTATTAGTAAATCACTGCTGACAACTAGAATAGGAGTGTTCTCATAGGATTTTTTTAAAGAAATAAAAAAATAAATTAAAATATTTTTAAAAGTATGTTTTTGCAAACCATATTTTTCTTATTTTTCAGAATGTGCTGTAAAATCTACTATATTTTATTTTTAACTGGCATTTGTTTATTTCTTGACGAAGTCTGTGCTCAAAAGCTTCAAAAATATTTCGAATGGAACATTGTAGATTTTGAATACAGAAACGAGAATCTAAGGGTTCAGGACTTTTTGAGCAAGAAATTACAGCTCGAGAACGCTCTACCTGTAGGGATAGAAATTTGGAATGAGAAAATATTCATTACTGTACCTAGATGGAAAGAAGGTAGCTAATATTTACATTATGATTATGAATTAAAAATTATTAATTTTAATTTTTGACTGATCAATTTATTCAATTTTTAGGAATTCCATCCACACTGAACTACGTTCCTATCAATAGTGGACTGAGAAACCCCCCTCTTATATCTTATCCTGATTTAAAATCTAACGAATTGGGCAATTGCGAAGATGGACTATCCACAGTTTACAGAATTCACGTGGATGAAGTAAATATAAAACCAGAAACTTTTTTTTTAATAAAGTAAAAAATATAAAACCAGAAAATTTAAATTCCTTAGTTATACATGGTGTCCCAGAAATAAGTGCAAGTATTTTAACCGGTAGTATAGTTCATCCCGAGAAACACGCCTATGAGGTTTATTTCGCGAAAAAAATCGGAATTTTTTAAAAATATTTTTGGATTTTTTTTTAGTTAAAAAACATAATTTCTTGATAATATGGCAACATAGGTATTAGACATAGGTATTAGATTAAATTTACAAGAAAGATAATCCAGAAAAGATCCAGTGGTTCTCAAAATTTTAGCAAAAAATCATTTTTTTGGAAATTTTCAAAGTAAAATAACTCTGTTATTTTGAACTTATTTGAGAAACGATAAAGAGAAAATATGTTTCTTTTATCGAGATCTACCACCCCTTAAAATACTTGCACTTATTTCTGGGATACCCTGTATTATGTATTCCTAAATGCAAAAAATTATACTATACATTTTAAAATTTTGCAAACAAGTCTTTTTGTTCAAAGTATAATGATATAATATTGCTTGCAGTGTGACCGTCTTTGGGTTTTGGATACTGGTACATTTGGTATAGAAGATACCACCCAAAATGTATGCCCATACGCTTTAAACATTTTTGATTTAAGAACGGACAGAAGAATTCATAGGTAAGAAAAGCTGTACTTTATACCGGGTGGTATATCGTAGTTGGAAACAGAAAAATATTGTTTGCTACCCTGTAGATTTTACAACTAAGGGTGGCTGCAACGACGACGTCCAGTAATCCCGCGGTTAAAACATATCAGCTAGTTTTTATATACAGGGTTGTTCACCACATACGACACGGAGTATTGTAGCTAAACGATTAGATTTTTACAAATTGTAAGTTTTGGGTTCGTTGAAGGATTATTAGAGCTACAATTTAAAAATATTTTTACAAGATACAGAGTGTCCCAACTAAGTAAAAAATATTATAGTTGTATTTTTTTTAAATGGAACTCCCTGTATATTATTCTATTTTTAGATTCTACGATTAAAATAAAGGTAAATTTGATTAAGGTTCATCATACTTAAACCTTACCGTTTTTGAAATATTTTCAATTTTATGAAATTGCAGTAAAAATTTTAAGGCTTCATTTCTCCAAGGGTATCAAAGTTTTTAATACTAAACATTTACTGAAGATTATTTATTGATCAGATATTGTGTTGCAATAATAGAAATTTCACTACCTTATACAGAGTGTCCAAAATTTTATATTAAATAATTACTAGCTTTAACTAGCAATAACTTGTTTAATTTAAATGGAACACCCTGTATATTTTACGTGAATCATATGCACAATTTAATTGTCTATCAAATTTTATTATACCATTTTTTACCTATCTCTGCAACTTTTCGTAAAAAATGCATTTTCTTATAATTTAGACCTCATTTATCACTATACCCATGGAATATTGACATTTCAGATTTTTTTAAAGCAACATATATGTAAAAAATATACAGGTGGTAAATATTGCAAGCCCATTGGTATACAAAAAAACTATTTAAATTGTATACCAGTTAAATATACCACCATTATTTCCGACCAAAAATTAGTTAATTACATACTTTTAAATTATTTTAATTAATAAAGTATTCTAAATAAATATGGATTTGGCTCAGAAATCAATATAATAATAAGTTATGGAAATGAACGTCCCTGTTTTTATAAATAAGCATTCGTCAAAAAATGAAATAAAAAATTTATAAGGTGTTACTTTTTCCCACACTGTCTAATACACACACAAAATTTAGTTTTTTAGTATTTGGAGCAATTATTATTAATCAACGTAAACAGTCAATTAATGTAGTTTGAATACTGGGATCATATTAACTGGTCCTCTTTAACAAAAAATATTTAAACAGTTTTTTTTTAATTTTTTAATGAAATAAGCGAACTATATCGACAATATTAGTATCTGTACTATTTGAAAATTTGTTACATCTTTAAAAATAATCTAAAATGTCAATATTCCATGGGTATATTGATAAATGAGGTCTAAATTATAAGAAAATGCATTTTCTACGAAAACTTAAAGACATGGGTAAAAAATGGTAAAATACAATTTGATAGACAATTACATTGTGCATCTGATTCACGTAAAATATATAGGGTGTTCCAGTTAAATTAAACAACTTATTGTCGGTTAAAGCTAGGAATTGTTTAATATAAATTTTTGGACACTCTGTTTAAGATAGAAAAATTTTTATTATTGCAACACAATATCTGATCAATAAATAATTTTCAGTAAATATTTAATATTAAAAATTTTGATACCCTTGGAGAATTGAAGCCTTAAAATTTTTACTGCATTTTCATAAAATTGAACATATTTCAAAAACGGTAAAATTTAAGTGTGATAAACCTTAATCGAATTTACCTTTATTTTAATGGTAGAATCCAAATATAGAATAATATACAGGGTGTTCCATTTAAAAAAATACAACTATAATATTTTTTACTTATTTGGGACACTCTGTATCTTGTGAAAATATTTTTAAATTGTAGCTCTAATAGTCCTCCAACGAACCCAAAACTTACAATTTGTAAAAATCTAATCGTTTAGCTACAATACTCCGTGTCGTATGTGGTGAACAACCCTGTATAACTATCAAATCTGTGATCAAAAAGTTTATGATCAAGTTGGGTATGAAGATGAATGTTGAAAGTTAAAACTTATACTAATGCAATTTCCAACAATAGTTATTTATTGTATAAGTTTGTAGTATAGATGAGTATAAGTAAAGATATAAGTTATTGTAAAGATATTTACTTATTTTCCAGATACGTTTTCCGTACTGAAGATACCAACAGCAGAACGTTTATAGCCAATATCGCAGTAGATTTGGGGAAAAATTGTGACGATGCCTACGCTTATTTCAGCGATGAACTAGGATACGGACTTATAGTTTACTCGCTCAAACAAGACACTAGCTGGAGATTTGAGCACAGTTTCTTTATGCCAGATCCGCTCAAAGGTAAGCATGTATATTTTAAATTAATGTAGTTTTTGAACCATAGGAATCTTCGAGAAATATGTAGAAAAGCTATCGAAATTTTCTAAAAAAAAGTCTATTAATTAAACACCCCTTATCGCCACACTTCCAAACCTTAAACAGGAAGACAAGGTATAAGAAAGAAATATAAATTTAGGAGACTACTAAACGGCGTGGCCGGCGTCAGCGATGGTTATAAAATGAAGATCGCTGTCAATTTATATGTAAAATTATATGAGGAATGTCATCGATGTTCATTCTCAAGCCAACTGGACGCTGTTTTTTTTTTTCGATCGTACGATATCAAGTTTAAGGCCAAAATACCGATTCATTTTCCTAGATAATCTCTTTTAATTAATTATTTACTTAGAATGGTTAATTGATACCATATCGTTTTTGCTCGCATATTTATGCATAATAAAATCGACAGCAACGTTAATATATTCCAGTAATGGATTAGAACTAAAGATAATTTCAATATATTTATATTTTAAGTGACCCATTAAAAGATAATATATGTTATTAATTTTACAAAAAAAAAACTAATAATATTGTTTTATAAATATTTAAATTTTACTGGTATAGATTAAAGAAACAGCATAAATCCAAAATAATGCATATGGAATAAACAGATTTGTTGTCAAGAATTTAGAAAAGTTTTGAGGCATACACAGACCGAAAAAATCTAGGGATATCATTTTATTAAAGTTAAAAATACATGTTTTGAATAAACAACCACATATTTGTAGGCCGATTCTTTCTACTTCGATTGAAACGAAGTAGTCACACTAGTTATTTCTAAATTTTGGATATTTGCAGAAGTGTTTGTGCATTTTTTGTCAAATGTATAAAAAGCACCTAGCATCAATTGTTCGAATTTAACCTGTACTGGCTATGTTTTTTATGATAACTGGCCAGAATTCATTCAAATAACTCTGTTTAGTATTAAACTACATTATGGAGCGTAGACATCTTAACAGAGACGAAATGCTAAGGGCCATGGGTATGCTCGAAGCTGGAATGCGCCAAATCAACGTAGCTAGAGCATTAAATACAAGGCAAGGTGTAATATCGCGATTAAGTGCACGCTACCGTGAAAGTGGTGATGTTGCAGAAAGGCACACAGGGCGACATCGCATTACTACCCCTCAGGAAGATCATTTTTTACAATTAAATGATCGACGCCGACCGACTCTTACAGCACCAGAGCTTAGTTTAATTCTCCAGGAAACACATAATGTAACCGTTAGTCCTGACACTGTTCACAATAGATTAAGAGAGGTCAACTTAAGAAGTAGACGCCCCTGGAGAGCTCAACCCTTAACGAGAGGAAATCGAGAAGTACGATATTTGTGGGCTCAAGATCATGTTCAGTGGTCGAATGAACAATGGGCCAATGTTCTCTTCACGGATGAGTCACGCTTTGGAATTCATCCGGATTCGAAAAGACTTAGGGTATGGAGAGAACCGGGAAATCTTATTCGGTTAGATCATGTTCAGGAAGTGCACCCTTATCAAGGTGGAACAGTTATGGTCTTGGGAGGAGTCCAGTTAGGCCGAAAAACCGATCTCGTTTTTCTTGAAAGGTTTCTAACAGGAATCACATATCGTGATTTAATTCTTGAGCCTGTCGTGTTACCATATGTCAATGATTTTGGGAGAAACTTCATTCTCATGCATGACAATGCACGGCCTCATACAGCCAGAGTGGTAAATGAGTTTATCAATGCTCATCAATTAAACATCTTACCCTGGCCGGCACAATTTCCTGATCTCAACCCCATCGAGCACGTATGCGACGCGGTCCAAAGAAGAATTTTGAGAATGGGTATGCCTCGTGAAACTCGTAGGGATCTGGTTCGGGCCGTGAATGCAGCGTGGCAGGCTGTACCTCAAGAAGAGATCGACAACCTGATCAGAAGCATGGAGAGACGATGTAGGGCTGTAATGTAGGCCTTTTAAAGGTGACCAATGTTCAATATTAATTTTGTCTCACCCTGTATAACTTTTTCGATCAAGTTTTAATTAGATTTAAAGTACAATAGTTAATTTAACTACATAATATTAGGCTATACCGGATAAATTCCAATTTAGGTAGCGTTTATTGTAATTTAAAAATTGTTCTTTATTTCTAGAAAATGTTAAATATGTCAAAAACCTTACATTTTAGTCATATACTTCTCTTATAAAACTCACCTTTATTTTTCTCCCAGAATCCGAAAATCAATTAATATATAGGGTGTTCCATTACAAAAAACACAACTTTGATATGTAACTTTTATTAGGGGCACCGTGTAGAACTCTCTATATTTTTAAAAAGTGCTCTGAATTAACCTACATAGGCTCAAAAAATTTCATTTCAATACAAACTGCCGTTCTCCTTGGAGCCTCCGCCAGCGTATACTATTTTTAATTTTAATTATTTATTTGGCCTTTTAGGTGATTTTAACATCGATGGACTCAATTTCCAATGGGGTCAAGAAGGTATCTTCGGTCTAAGTTTAACCCCACGTCAAGCCAACGGTAATAGAGTATTACTTTTCAGTCCGCTGGCTAGTAATAGAGAATTTGCCGTGTCTACCGACATATTGAAAAACTCCTCTAAAGTATCAGATAGCTACAAAGATTTCTATGCTCTGGAGGAAAGAGGTAAGACGAGATAATATACAGTGTGTTGTTGAAAACTGGAATATATTGTACAGGGAAAGATACACATACGACGTCGCGTGTTGTTAGTAAGGATGGGATACAGTTCTTCAACTTAATAGACCAGAATAGCATTGGATGCTGGGATATTAGAAAACCGTATAGTCCAGAAAATATTGCTGTCATTGAACGTAACGAGGAACTAATATTTCCGGCAGATATTAAAGTAAGTTTATTAACAGATAATTTTATTTCTTATTGAATTTAGTATATTTTGTCCCTTTTTAAAACGACACAAATGTTGCATTCCCAAGCAGCATTTGGACGTCGGGACAACGTTGTTTCACGCGACCAAACGTCGGGGCGCAACGTCGGCACAACCTCGTGCCAACCCTAGTCTGCACTAGTTTGGAGAATCATTTTTGGGTCGAAACGACGTTGGATACCGACGTTGGCTAGAAGCCTAATTTAGTACAAACTGCAACGTTGTTTAAAATCCTAATTCACAGAAATACAAAACTAATATGGCGTCTAAGTCGCGTTTTATATTAAATTGGGATAATTATAGTAAAAATATTATTTTTACGATTTAGTTAGAGACATATGTCAGATGGCAGTGAAGGAAAACAAAAGAAAAGTATTTAAGTGTGGAGGATGTTTGAAGATCATAATTAGTGAAACGCTTTAACCGACTCTGTAACTCGATACCCAAGGCAAAAAAGTTAAACGCCAACAACTTTATTGATAAATGTATTGTTTCTACTTTGAAAAATACTAATGGGCCTTAAAATTAAAGAAGTTTTAAAAATTTTCTTGAATTTTTTTTTAGTAAAATGAAAATAATTTATTCGCAGTCGAAAAAATTGTTTCCGCGTGTTTTTTAGGGTCAAATATTTCAAGTTAATGGATTCAAAAAGCAGGAATTGCTATTTTAGGAACGAAATATTTTCTTATTTAACAACATGGCGGTTTTCACTTTGTTGTTTTGGAGATTAAGATGGAGTAGTTCGAGTAGTCGCATACTGGACTAATAAAGTCGCAGTTCGGCCTTAACAGGTAGTATACTAGTCGCAAGATTGCCTAATTTAGTCATCCTAGAATCTAGCTTGTGCCGCCCTCTATAATCTAAATAAACGAGGGAGTGGATAAACTATCGGTAATATATGTCGATATATATTTAAATTTAGTTTTTTATGTACCTTTCTTATGTCCCATTTTAATTAAGTTTTTTTTATAAAAACAAAAACAGCACTGAACTGTCTGACTGAACAGAACAATGAAGTGAAAATTTAAGATTTAAGGTTATGGTTCAATACAGTTGCATAAAGGTAGTGACTCGACGTCCTACCAACGTAAGAATAAGGAAATCTAAACAACGTTGAATTAGTAAAACAGACGACGTTTGCATAACGTTGGAATAGGTCCTGAAACTGACGTTGGAAAACTCTATATTGTCCAACGTTGTAACTACGTTGTCCGAATCACCTAAAGATCACTTAAGCAAAAAAGGTTACAAGACAACGTTTATTCGACGTCGCAGAAGCTTCTACTTTGCTGTAGTACTAGTCCAACGTCGGCACAACGATATAAAAACGTTTAAATTTATTTTAATACCCAAGGTAGGGAGCTAACTATTATTTGTAACTAATCCAACGTTGTGTTTAGTAAACATGTGTTCGCAAGTCGTGAAAATGCTACCTGGGTTTATTAATTTTTCCGGTATATTTGTATTAACGATGCTCGTAGGAACTTTATTTGTTGCCAGGTTACTATTGTATTAAATGACCTGTTCATCAATTGACGGTTGTTGTCAATCGAGTTCAGTTTTTTTGTCAAAAAAACGCCTTTCGCACGAATTCGGCATATGTTCGAGTACGTTTCCATTAAAATGGGAATATTAAAAAAAACTGAAGAAGCACGACAAGCGTTGCTTCCACTCAAAAGTAAGTACATTTATAAAGGAAAAGGAATATAAAAAATACCTACAGTGGCTAGGACAGAAAAATATTGTAGCAGGGGATGTCGATAAAACTGTTCTGGCATATTTTAAAAAAAATGGTCCGAAAAAAAAATACTTGAATAAAAGCAGCAGTCATACAAAAGAAAACATTGATTCTAGTAGTGTTGCCAACTATCCATCTGTGGAATCTTCACAGATAGGACTATAAATCAAAATAATTCGATTTTGTCTAACAATAGACTATGAGGTCTTTATCTATATAAGCTATAAAACTTTTGTCAAAAATTGAACTTCACGAGTAGGGAAATTTCCCACCAGTTGGCCTCACTGGTTTCTAGTAATGGAAATAATTTTCATTTTATATATTACTCAAAATCTCTATTGTAATTCATGGTTATTACCTATAGATACCAAGAGACCAAGCCTTCTCTCGCACCTATACAAGCTCTTCACTAGGATTATCAACAACCGACTGTCTACGAAACTAGATTCCTATCAGCCAATACAACAGGCAGGCTTTCGAAAAGGTTTTAGTACCATCGATCATCTACAAAAAATTAAAACAGTCATTTAAAATACAACTGAATACAATATACCGCTACGTTTGGCCTTTGTAGACTACTAAAAAGCCTTTGACAGCATCGAAACTTGGTCATTACTAACTGTAATGGAGGACGCGAGAATTGATTCCAGATATTATTCCATTATTAAAAATATCTATGATAGTGCAACCTTCCAAGTTAAATTAGATGATGACCTCAAAACAGAAAAATACCACTCGGCAAGGGCGTGAGACAAGGAGATACCATCTCTCCCAAGTTATTTACACTGGCACGGGAAAATGTCTTCAATAAGTTAGAATGGGAAAATAGAGGTCTAAACATCGATGGGGTACACCTTAGCCATCTTAGGTTCGAAGACGATATTGTCTTGCTGAGCACCGACATTCAAGAACTGAACACCATGCTAAAAGAACTAAATGACCAATTCCAGAAAATTGGCCTTAAAATGAACTTGAAGAAGACCAAGATAATGAACAACAATATCCATAACATTACCATAGACAACGTTATTATTGAAAACGTAGACCATTATATATATTTAGGTCATAAAATCAAGCTGGGTAAGGAGAACCAAAATACGGAGATCAAACGCAGGATCCATTTGGCATGGCTAGCATTTGAAAATATGAGCGATATTTTCAAGGATAAAAAGGTGCCCATCAACCTAAAGAAAAAGGCTTACGACAGCTGCATTCTACCTGTGCTTACTGTGGTAGCACAAAGAGCCATGGAAAGAATCATTTTGGGAGTCACCATTAGGAAAAAAAACGGGACACCCACATACGTCAAAAAATAAAATTAACAGATGTTGTTAAAAGAGTGCGAAGTGGCAATGGATAGGACATGTGGCAAGACAGGATCCAGACCGATGGCCCCAAAAAGTCATCCTATGGAGACCTAGGGAAACAACAAGAAGTGTGGGCCGACCAAAAATGAGATGGGTCGATGACGTCAGGGCAGTGGCGGGAAGACAATGGGTAAGATTGGCTAGAGATCGCGAAGCGTGGGAAAACCTAGAACAGGCCTATATCCAACACTGGATGGAACCAGGCTGAGAAAGCAGAAGAAGAAGAAGACCTATAAAAAGTAGAGGGACTTATGCCATCTTAATAAATAATAATGCCCCAATAATGCTTATAACTCTATTTATGGTTTAATCAACAAGATATAAGCTTATTATATTAATTCAGGAAGAAATAAAGAGTTCTACTCCATTCATTGATCTTTTAATTTTGATACTAAGCTATAACAACGGTATTTTTTAACAACCAATTAATTTGTTGATTTTAGGTTGACAGAAACAACTACTTATGGGTGATATCGGACAGAATGCCCAAATTCCTCATCACATCACTGAACTACAGCGAACCCAACTACAGACTGTTTTTCGCACCGGTAGATGAACTGATTAAAGGAACTGTATGCGATCCTAACTACCAAACACCGGATTTCAACAACAATTTCAATGAAGAACAGTACATCACTACGATGAGCGGATTAATTTTCGGGCAAAATGGAAACCCTATTGGACAGAGTAAGAGCAAGCCAAATGAACAGGAATTTGATAATTTTGGCGACTATACTTTTGGTTCTAAATTGCCTAGTGAAGAACTACGTAATTCTTACTTAGATTGATATTTCTGTTAGTATAATAAAATTTTCAAAGTAACATTGTACCGTATGATCGAAAAAAAAACCGCGTCATCAATGGCTATGAAATCATTTTATATGTAAAATTATATGGGAACTGTCAACGATCGTCATTTCCAAGCCAACTGGATGTCGATTTTTTTTCGATCGTGCGGTATAAATGATTTCGTTAAGTTTGATTACTACCAATGTTGTAATTCTGAATTATTGACCTGTTATTGTAAATCTGTAATTATTGATCTGTATTTTCTCAATTTAAGATATACTTGTAATGTTATACATGAGGTTATTTTTAATTAATATAAATAAAATTTGGTTTGGAAATATTGTGCTTTGTTATTTTATTTCATTATACAGATACAGGGTGAGTCAACGATATATTAAAGCCCGTTATCTCATTTGTTTCAATTGTGAATGATCGTAAACTCATAAGTATAAAGTATAATTGAAACAACTAATTTATTTTACTCATTAATTGGTTCTGAATGAGGCTTTAGAATTAAAAACTTCAACTTACGCTGTACAGTCTGGCTGTGAACAAACGATTGCCAGCTGCAAACTCTTCCAAAGCTGTATCTGCAGTTACTGCGGCAACGAATGCTGCCAAGATTAAACTAATCCACTTCATTTCTTTTCTCTAGGTATCTGTAAAGAAAAAAATATGTGATTTAAAAAGGTATACCAAACTGTTCACGTCTGTTCTGAGTTGTTTTTAACGATTCTTTAAAGTTTACACTGTGTGTCCCTCAGTAAAATTTAACTTTACCTACTATTCAATACTGGGTGAGTCTTAAATAAATGCAAATATTTTCAGGGCTGGTAGATCTCGATAAAAGAAACATATTTTCTCTTTACCGTTTTTCAAAGTCCAAAATAATCGAGTTATTTTATTTTAAAAATTTCAAAAAAAAAATGATTTTTTGCTTAAATTTTGAGAACCACAGGATCTTTTCTGGGTTTTTTTGCTTGTAAATTTAACCTACTATCTATCTTGCCATACAATCAAGAAATAATGTTTTCTAACTAAAAAGTAAAAAAAATCCAAAAAGTGTATCAAAAAATTCCAATTTTTTTCGCGAAAAAAACTCATAATCGTGTTTCTGGGGTCGAAATACTACCCCTAAAATATTTGCACTTATTTAAGACTCACCCTGTATATGAATAGGGTGTTTGAGACATTGAGCAACATTGATTATCTTCCAAAATATTGATTAAAATAGGCACACGTGCTTGTCCTATGCGATAGAAAAAAAAACGGCGTCAAAGACGAGTAGGAAATGACAATCGATAATAATTTGTTAAAATAAATGCAAATATTTTAGGGGTAAAATATTTGCACTTATTTAAGATTCGCCCTGTATATTAACGACAAAAATTGAAAAACAATGCAGTATTATGTTAAATAGAGGTCCCAAGATTCCAGCACCCTCAAATTTCACCCACACTGTATATACAAGTGTTCTTTGGGAATATTCTATACTAACTAATAATATTGTTAATTTTTCATCAATGATTTCTGATAAAATTTAAAAATTAGTATTTTAAAAATTGGTTTTAAATAATATTGTTGCGGACCAAACTATACGCCCGCTCCCAGATGACCTTAACATCGCATTAAAGACAAAATAGACACCGTAATGATTCATTCGAACGTTCGAGAAGAATCGAGTTCCACTGGAATGGAGATACGAGAACATTCGAAACCTCTATGCACCTAACGATCTATGGACTATTCGAGAAATCTTTAGCTGTGGGTATAAAAGCCGGCGGCTGCGGCCTGAAGAGGACAGAAATAAATAGACGAGTACCTTTGAATAAGAAGACTAAGGAAGGAGCATAATGCTATCCATGTATTCATGCATGGTGGGCGGAAAAGCCACCATAAAAGCTCTCTAGGGTGGGGATCCTTGACAGTTCTGTTTGACGATTCATTTGACACATTTGAATTTGATTTGAAATTTTGTGGATTTGTCAGTCTTTACGGAGCTTATTTTATGTTATTTATTATTTATTCTACTAGTGATAGTTCTATAAAGGTAGTAAATCTAGATGGAAATTGTGGCAGAACTTAAATTAACAGTGACACTATCGCGATTTATCGAAAAGACTCTAAAATAGTTGGTTGTGTAGCGTGCGGTAGATCTCGGCAAAAAATTGAGTGAAATAATGGAACAACTTTTCGCTAGTAAGTGACTATATAATATACATACGTGTAGTAAACCGATCATTTATGAAATTCACTTAAATTAACTAAATTATATATTTTTCTTGCATTTTAGCTTTTATTTATTACTTGTCAAAGATTAGATGTCAAAGAATTTAGATACGTTAATTTGACTTACCTGCTTCAGTAGCGTATCGGATGTTTGTGTTAATAAATACTTATTATAACTTATCTATTTTTATTAGAATTATACATTTTTATAACAATTTTAATAACTACCAACATTTATTCACAACGTAAAATAAAACAACAAATTATTGAGTCTACCCCACGTCTACCCTACATCATAGTTTTACATTTTTTAAATAAAATTAGAACGACACTGATAAACCGGAATTTGAGTCGGCCATATTTGAGGCCCATCGCGGTGTACCTAAGATTTTTGATATGCTCCTTCCTTAAGTCTTCTTATTCAAAGACGAGTACAGTAATTGTCGCGCTAAATTCAAAATAAATTTTTTCTAGATAAATAGTCTTTTAATCGTTATTGTTTTTGTTAATTAGTGTTAAATAAAATGTGTTTAAATAAATTGTGACTTTCTATTCACACGGAACCGACGAAAAACGTAACAATATTCTAAGTATCGTATATTTTTGTCCTTATTTATGACTGAAAAGATTCCTGTAGGTTGTTATTCCTTTTCGAGTCACCCTGTACAATCATAACACCGCTTCGTTGGCGTGAATAACCTCCAATGTTAAAAAAATCAAATTTATAACTCTAAAAACAGATATAACACCAGTTTATGACGGCTAAACAAATCATGAATATTAATATTTAACAATAAAACGAAATTTTATTTTTTGAGGATAATTTATTTAAAAGTCGTTAATGTGCCAGGATTTTTTATCGTCTTTTTCGTGTATTTTTTCGAAAAAAAAACGGTTGAGATTAAAAAATATTAACATATGAAAATATAAATTAACATATGAATTTGAAAAACAAATAAAATTATAATTGTTACTAATACTTAGGTAATTGGGTTTTATATTTAAGTTTAGGTAGGTATATGGTATATAAATTTTTTATTTTTTCAGATAAAAAAAAAAGATTTGGTATGTTAGTATATGACATTAATTAGTATTGATTGACGTATTCAATTTTTTTGGTCACTTCCTGCTCCACCGGAAATAACGACAATTTTTGATTTTTAAGTGCCAACCGCGGTATTTTTTACTTTATTCGATAGAAAACGACGCCCTGAATAGAATGACATATCGTACGTCAACTTTTGACATTTTCGCATATGGTTTATTTGAAATTGTAACATGCGGTTCATCACTACAATTTGACTTGAACTACCAAGTGTGTGGTACCAAATTATTCGTAAAAAATAATTTTTCCAAATATGCCAATAAGCCACCCCTTGTTCCATTTGAAAAAAAAATAGATATGATTAAAAATATGATTTGGGCATCTTAACCGGCCAGGACAAAACACGATTTTTCCAAGACTCCTTGATTAAAAATTAGTGTTTTTAACATAGCCATGGCACACTAGATTGAAATTTAAATTACGATTTTTTTAACAAAAATGTCAAAAGTTGACATATGATAAGTTATTCTATTCAGAGTGTCATTTTCTATCGAATAAAGCATAAATATAAGTGACCTAAAACAGGAAGTGACCAAAAACGAATGAATACGTCAATCAATCCTAATTTATGTCATATACTAACATACCAAATCTCGTTTTTTATCTGAAAAAATAAAAAAGTTGTAGGGGGTGAGCCACTTTTGAAACGCACCCGGTATATAGTCTGAAGGCTTAAACACACTATAGGTAACACAGGTTTTTCTACTCTCGATAGATCAGTCACTAACAAGCAATTATACTTATTAGAAAACATTAGTATAAATGTGATAAATTACTTCAATTTGTCTAAACAATATAACACTTTTAAAAACAATAGTATTTAACGTTTTAAAAACGAATTTTAGCAAAGAGTGCAAACCGGTAAAATCTCAACATAACTAAAACAAAATAAACGTGTATTTTTACCTTAAATATAGAAAAATAATATGTTCGTACTATATAGGGAATGAAGGCTTGAACACACTAACACAGGTTTTTCTATTTGACAGATCAGTCACTTGCAATTATATTAAAAATACCTTAAGTTCTTAGTAAAATATACAAACTAAAATCACTCGCACATGCATACAAACTTATACTGATGCCGGTCGGTGACAATGAACAATAAAAATAAAAATAAAACCCACGGAGAGATGGGAAAACCCACAACACACCAGGCAGCCGTTGAAATTGCAGAACGAGTTTACATTATACATTATTAAATTGTTATAAACAGATCTTTATTATTTATTAAATCAATAAAAAATTATCCTAAACAAATTTGGTCTCTTATGATAAATCTACTTTTGTTTTAAATTTTAGAACAGAATTCTAATTAATGCAGACTATCGAAATTTACGAGATTTACTTCTACGAAAAGTAGAGTAAGTCCTACTCTGAGTAAAAGCGCACCAAGGGATAAAGGGTAATGAAAAAGCAAACGATCTAGTTATTGAAAAGGAGCGAACACTCCACTAACTGGACCAGAACCGTTCTGCTTTCTAAGTGAAAATCAACTTAAAGCGGAACTCAAGAACCTGGAAGACTCCGTAACCTGGAATGGCAATTGGGAATCCTCAGTGGTTTGAGACGCTCATCACTAAGTGCACCCAGACGACAATCGTCCGTACCATAAACTTTGGTACTACTGATATCGGAGATGGAGAACTAACCTCTGTAAAACCGTCTCAGATACTGGCTTTTGTTAAAGCCCTGCGACTGTATGCTGAGTTATAACTCAATAAAGGGGGAAACAATAGATCTGTAAGGTTGCGATGATTAACTTCCTCCTTCCCACACCATTCTACATTTACATTTTAATTCTACAGGCTAGATTATGAGCCGATGATTATGATTTGTACGAGGGGTGTCTCACTATTGGAATAACATGTAAATTTTCTTGACGGTCCTTGGCAGTCATTGGCAGTCTTACAGCAGTCGCCTATAATAATTACATGGCAGTCATCTTCTTCGCAGTCATTGGCTTGAAAGTAAAATGATATTTTGGCAGTACATGTACATTTTTTACCCAAGTGAGACACCCCTCGGATATGTACAGTGTGTCCCATTTTGGTTGAAATCATAGGGTATCTCCGTTATTAGTGAAGATAGAAGGGTGCGGTTTGCACAAACCTGTCCCACTTTTTCGTCAAACGGAAGATGCTGCAAACAAAATTTTCATAGCCCTCTTCATTTCTGAGC
>NW_022146148.1:0-4217 GCF_002938485.1 Sitophilus oryzae | reverse complement strand
ATTGAAAAACTCAACTTTTTAACACATAACAGGCTATAACTCAAGAACCACTTTAGATATTAAAACTTTTTTTATTTTCAAGATCGGATATTTTACAATATGTTTACATAAGAAAAATTCGATACGGTTGTTTTTTCTATTCAAAAATTGTAAACAATCCATCCATTTACTTTTAGAGGATAGCAATTTTCAGCAATCGTGTATTTTTTTTATTGATAAACATTTTCACATACTGTCTATAAAGAAAACACAGCAGAAATATTAACAAAGTTCTTGAAAAAACTACAATCTATTATTTCTAATAGATTTCGAGATATCGATTTTTGAATTCAGAGTTCTAATGGCGCGACCACTATCGAACACCTACTCGATTCCACTTATTTATACCAAAAATGCAAGTGTTTCTAGCTTGCACTTAAAAAAAGTCAAGCTATAGGAAAAATTACAACGACTAGTTAATAAATAAACAAATTAAGTATCATGAGACCTAATTAAATCGTGAAGCTGAACACCTTTCTCTAGAACTTTAAGTACTGACAGAGGTATTGATTGGGTCGACCGGCCAACTGCGATAAATCACTTGTGTCTAGCCCTAGCAGACAACTATTAAGCCCGACCAATCACGTTAGAGTTTTTGACAAACACAAATGAATTAACACCCTTCAAATAACTTCACTTCTGACAAATCTGCTATATCCCCTTCCACGTCTCTTAGCGATGTGCACAGTTTCCCGGTTTATTTCATACGTTTGGCAACGTGTTTAGTGTCCTGTCTTTGTTCGGTACATTATAAACTTATTGTACTCTTTTTACATACGGAATTTATAAAATAAACAAGGGCTCGTTGAAATGTCCTAATAAAAATATGTAATTTAAAATATTCGAATAATGGTAAACAAAATCATGTAATAAATTTTACATGAAAATCACATCACCATACTATTTAAATAAAATCTATCGATAAAACAATTCGGACAAAGTTTATTTGCGATTGCATATTTACTACTTTTTGTTTTAGTTCGCACAGGTGTAAAAACAGAAAGTTTTTTACTCCAAAAATATACGCACGTTAAACAGAATGAATATTGATTGGCACTACAACAAACAATAATTCCACGAGAAAAAAGATGTACATATATGATTGTGGAAATTATTTGCTAAACAATTTCATGATTATATTTGTTTAACAAAAATGATTTTGAATTTAAAATATATGGTGTGGTGGATATATATTATTCTCGCTGGTATATTTTTAATTTTATCTGTTATTTTTATATTTTTAATTGCGTTTTTAATGCAGTGCTTAAAACACTCTTTTCGCAACGAATTTCTTTTTGAATTTGCAATTTGAACGCGGATAATTTAAGATTCTCATGCTATTATTATTATTTATTTTTAAACATTTCTTAAAAAGTTCTGGTAATCGGTTTCTAAGGCATTGTTAATGCCATGGCTGGGAAACTTAAATGGAAATGACAGTTCATTAAAAATAGTTTTTCCTCCAAGATGCAGAGGCGCAAAATATTTAAAACTGTCAATATCAACAATGCAAATGTCAAAATCTGACAATAATAAAATTTGATTTTTAACTGACACGAGACGCTTTTGTTGTGATTTTACGGTTTGATTTGTCGAATTATTGTAAAACATGTGTAAAACTAAATTCCTTCAGATTTTTTGGCAGTATTCTGTTTTAGACAATGTTTTTTAAATATGGTGAGACAATTTGTGATTTGTATAGACTCTAAGATTTTTTTTATCATGGAGTTTAATTGTTGTACACCGGGCTTCCAAAGGATACAATGGTAAGTTAACAGTTATTTAAATTTTTTACGGTGCATGTAAGGAATTAAGGACGAGCGTTGCGTTATATTAGCATAATCAGCAGATAATTAAATATAATTTAATTTGTTTTTATTATTTCAGGTCTCAAACGGAAACAAACTGGGAATCTTGCCTACACCAAAATTATATAGTCGTTTCCAATTCACTTCAAAGGGAGGAAAATTATGTAAAACTGCCTGCTATTTGCTGAAAACCGCCAAAGATTAAATTATAACTGTAACAGCTTAATATATACTATTACTTGCCTTTTTAATATTTTTTTAATTAATATCCGACATATAAGAACACTCTGTATGCTTTTAATTAAGTTGATTTATCGTTTATAATATGTTCGGCCTAATTAAAAGCACATAAAGTGTTCTTACATGTATGTCTAAATTTATTTTAAATTAACTAAAACAACCCCCCTTCCCCGCACCCCTCTCTTTCCTTTGTAAGAAATACAAAGGGAAGCCTCCGTCTACCAGAGGCACCCTTGTATAATAAAATTGAAATGTATTATAAGTTGCCTATCTATTTAATATTATAAGTCTTTTATCTATGGTTAATGCATTGTTTAATGACAAAGTTCTGTCAAGTTCAAACGTCGCCGTATTTCCTACAAAGTTTTGTGAAAAAATGAGTGATAATGACGAGTCTTTGGATATTCAACAAGCTGCTGAAACTGCGCTATCCACGAGAAGTCGAAAAGCTTATACGAGACCACCTACACCAACTTTGAAACCTGGGTCAAAGAAAAACATGTCGAGAGAACGAAGGTATTGCTAGCTTATTTCCTGCTAGCTTATTTCCTTATTTATCCACTACCTTAAAGCCGTCAACTCTGTGGAGTAAATATTCGATGCTCTCTCCGCACCATGATTTACCTGAACAGAAACGTAGATTCACAAACTTGATTGCATTTTTAGAAAGAAAAGCTTCCGGATATCAGGCAAAGAAATCAAAAGTATTTACAAAACTGGAAATAGAACGCTTTATGAAAGAAGCCGATGACAAAGAATTGCCGTTAGCTAAAGTTGTCTTAATCGTTGGAGTATTTGGAGCATGTAGGAGGGAAGAAATCACGTTTTTGACCGTAGATGCCACTAAAGATTGTCAGTAATTTATCAGTGTGAAGATTTCGAATAGAAAAACTCATTTTCCAAGAGTGTTTACGATTGTTGAATGTACTGTTGCGTACAGTTTACGTACTGTTGAATAAATTGCGTGATATTGGTGTGGTTGATCATTTACTATCCTGGTTACAAAGTTATCTAAATGACAGAGGACAAATAGTGAAAATTAAAAATTACAAATCCAAACAGTATAAGGCTACATCAGGTGTACCTCAGGGTGGACACCTGTCACCCTTACTATTCTCCTGCTTTATAAATGACCTCTTATGTCATCTTGAAAATAGTGGTGCTCACCTCAACGCGGACGATCTAAAGATTTATAGAGTTATCCGATCGGTCGGTGATTGTGAGCTGCTTCAGTCTGATATAAACCACCTAGTCGAATGGTGTCATACAAATCATATTAAACTAAATATAGATAAATGTAAAATCTTAAGTTTCTTTTGCATAAAAAATCCAGTTTCTTTTGACTATAATATAAGTGAAATTAATCTTGATAAATTAGATAAAATTCGCGATTTGGGTGTAATCTTTGACAGAGAGCTCACATTTACTGATCATGTGGATTATGTGTTTGACAGGGCAAATAAATTGTTGGGCTTCATGCTTCACACCTTAAGGGACTTTAACAATGTCTACTCTTTGAATAATGTTTATTGCTCCTTAGTCCGTTCTATCTTAGAATATGCCTCACCTGTTTGGTCTCCATTCTACAGGGTTCATGTCAATGCAATTGAAAAAATTCAAAGAAAGTTTTTAAGACAAGTGGCCTTTAAATTAAATATTTCAATTGATCAAATAAACTACAATGAACTCATGACATTGCTAAATATTTCAACCCTGGAGAACAGAAGGAATCTTATAGATTTGCTGACTTTGTATAAAATAATCCATAATTTGATTGATTCCCCAAATTTGTTGTCTGAGATAAATTTGCATATCCCCCATAGATTGACCAGGCAAAACCAATTATTTAATGTGAGGACCATACAACGAACTACAGTCTACACTCCCCAATTGGCAGACTCTGTAGATCCTCCAATTCTCTTCCAGAGGGATTTAACATTTATAACATGCCCAAGTAGCATTTTCACGACTTGCGACCACATGTTTACTAAACACAACGTTGGATTAGTTACAAAAAATAGTTAGCTCACTACCTTGGGTATTAAAATAAATTTAAACGTTTTTATAACGTTGTGCCGACGTTGGACTAGTACTACAGCAAAGTAGAAGCTTCTGCGACGTCGAATAAAC
>NW_022146147.1:0-6728 GCF_002938485.1 Sitophilus oryzae | reverse complement strand
TCTGTAACTTATTTAAATTACTTACTTGTGCGTTAATGGTCCCACGAAAGGGTTAGTCACTAACTGCACGAATGCCTTCGAGGCAAACAGCATGCCCACTTCAACAGTTTCTTGAACTAGATATTTGTGTTTTTGTTCTTTTTCGGATAATTCCAACTGGGTTAGGTTTTCTGAAATATTAGAGAAATATATGTTATTAAATATATAATTTTTATTTTAATGTAGAAGAGCAAGCTAATAGAGATAGAAGAACTAATTGCTGAGATATGGTACAATATATAAATATGATTTTTATGGTTTATTTTTTTACAAAGTTTGTTGATACATATTAAACTGTTAATGAGAAAAATAAAATAATCAGATAGTTATAAATTTCTTTTTTGGATTGAAAACACTTTCCTGTAATCTTAGATGTATTCCTAACATTCATTTTCTGAATTATCCTATTATCTCTATTCTTTCATGAGCTACACATTTTTCAGTAAGGTATTGATTTCAGAGATTCTTTTATTAATTAAAATAATATTTTTTTAATAATTTTAATAGACTGTATGTCCGCTTCTCGCAGCAATAACTGCTCGAGGTGTTCGTCGTATCGAAGGAATATGGGTAGTTATCCTTTCTTAATCTATAACTTGATGGATTTCAAGCTATAGATAAAGAAAACCCTTAACAAGAGCTAAGGCTAATATTACCTGTCACAGTCTAAAATCGGAGGAATCTCCGTTAATGCTAGCCATAGCTCTTGTGAAGTTTGTGGTGGAATAGGACTACGACGAATAGCTCTTTTAAGCTCATCGCACAATGGATTCGGACTACAAGGAAGCCTTCCCAGTCTTGGTAGTCCAACCTCATCTAGGTACTCGTTAACTACTCGTACTCCTACGTTAACCCGCGCAATGTGGGGCCTGGCATTATCATGCATCTGTATAAACTGACTTCCAATGAAAGGAGCAAAAGGAACGACAACTGTTTGGAGGATATGCTCAATATAACGGTGGGCATTGAGAGCTCCATTTTTAAGAATGTAAAAATATCAGTACTTTATTTAAAAATGTGTAGGTCATAATTCAAAAAATGAAATGTTAGGAATTCTATTTAAGATTACAGAAATGTCTTTTGTCCAAAATGTCCGTCCCATTTTTTCCACAGGGTGTTTTGGATTTATTGCAGAAATAGAAGTTTTGATTTACGCCGGTAAAAACCGTACGTAAAACGTAACCGAAGTATACATCTCTCGTGGGGAGATTCCTCATGTAAAAATAAGATTTATTTTTCACATCAACATAGGTCCGATTCTCCTTTGTTTCGTACCTACAGTGTGTTCAAGTTTTAATATTTTTTCGATTTATTATAATTTTCCTCCAAGAACTTTTAGCGTTTAGAATGAAATTTTGAGGGTAAAAGTTAATGTGTATGAGGGTAAAAGTTATTAATAACAACAACATATTTTAATGCTAAAAAAGTGTCGATATATTCACCAGGGACGTGCATATGGGTTACCACTGGAATATTTTTCTATATAAAGGCATGTGCGCCACTGATTTTTTTTCGCTTGTTAGCGAAATAGTGTAAACAATTTAATGCCGATTAAAAGTTGTCACTTGATATTTTGCTGATTTCAGCCTCCTTGATGAAATAAAGGCGATCTTAATAATTTGCCTTGATCAAGTCAAATAGCAACCTTTAAAAAATGTTAATATCATTAACTTGCAAAAGTTTTAAATAAATACTCATTGATTCCTCATCAAAAAATATGAAAAAGGTTCCTATAAACATGGATATGGAAATGCATAGTTTTAGAGTTACAGGATGTTAAAAATTTTAAAATTAGTTTTTGTGTAATTATCTTAAATACCAATTTTTTTAATTTTAAATTACTCTAGGTTGGACTAATAGTAATAATAACTAATGGTACTATTATTTAATAATAAATTAGGTAAAATATATAATTTATTAATTTTATTTTTATATTGATTTTATTAATTGTGATTAATAAAATTGCGTTTATCTCATGAAGGAGGCCGATATCGACAAAATATCAAGAGACAACTTTTAATCGGCATTAAACTGCTTATATTATTTCGCTAACAAGATAAAAAAAGTCAGTGGCGTACATGCTTTTTTTAGGAAAATATTCCAGTGAAAACTCATATTCACGTCCCTGGTGAATATGTCGACACTTCTTTAGCTTTAGAATATGTCGAATTTAAAGTAACTTTTACTCCTAAAATTTCATTCAAAACGCTAAAAGTACTTGGAAGAAAATGATAACAAATCGAAAAAATATTAAGATTTTAACACCCTGTAGCTACGAAAGAAAGTAGAATCGGACATATGTTGATATGAAAAATAAATCTTATTTTTACGTGAGGAATCTCTCCACTATAGATGGGACATGTTTTCTGAAACACCCTGTATAAGCTACTAAAAACAATAAAAAATAATGCCAACAAATTTATCTACAAACTAATAACATAATCATAAAAATCGCATTACAAATTAAAAAGTTATGAAACATCAAAACATTTGGATATTCATTGTCCTTTATTTCCTCATTCTCATTCTCATATTGAATATTTTTTATTTTTACATACATGTTTTTAAACTTACCATTATGTGCTTTTATTTGATACTTACCATATGTACTAGTAGTAGTAGCATACAATGATGCATTAAATTCAGGATCTTGTTTACTTAATAATTTGATATACTTCTCGCAAGGTGGTTCTTTAGTTGGCGCAGCAGTAGTTGTTGTTATTCGCGGCACTCCATCCAAAGGAGCTTCGGGATGATTGATGTCATACAAGAACTCCGGAATTATTGGAACTGGAAAATATTTTTAATTTAAATAAACTTCTACACAGACTAAGTAGTCATGGTTTAATATAGATAAATTGTATTAATAGTAATGTTTAATACCCTTGTGGCTGGTTTACAATGGGTAATATCGTGAAAATTTTATCATTCAAAAAAAAAAAAAGAAAAATAAAATATCAGTTTTATGTGAGGTTTTATATACAGGGTGGTCTGGGCTGTATTCCGGAAACTTCGTCAGCATATTCTGCATATTCATAAAAATCAGTAAAAAAATTCGCTTAAATGTATATTCTAAAATGCTTAATTTCGGATACACAGGGTGTAGAAGTTTCATGTTTATTTCGATTTTTTCCAAATAATTTCTGTCAAAACGTCAATATTTAGATGAAAATTGGTGTCTGGGAGTTGTTTGACATGAGAAATTTGATTTTGATGTTAATATGACTCCTACTTGTAGAGGGCGCGATCTACATATTTTTAAACTGGTTTGAAAAGTAATAACTTTTCATCCGTAAATGTATAAAACTATTGAGTGAAAAAATATACATTTCCGTGATTTTATTCGTAAAAAATGACTCTTAGTAAAAATCGCTGCGAGCAACCGTTCTCAAGATATTTAGAATGGAAATAATCAATACATGACATTATTGACAAAAAATAAACATGTTGAGTAGATAGCTCGGTAGATAGTTATTTGATTCAAGTGATAGATTTGGGAACTTTTTATTTTTAGCCGACCATATCGACAGGTATGGTAGGCTATTAAGATTCGACAAAAAAAAGCTTTTTCAATTTCACTCAAAATGAGTTATTTGCGTCATAAATGACCTAAATACAAAATATTTTCATGGTGTCAGTCTGTCTGTCTGTCCGTCTGTCTGTAACACGATAAGAGCCGTTGCACACACGCCGGAACCGGATAGACGGTACCGGCCACAAAACACATACACAAGAAGAAGTGCGAGCGCCTTGCTAAATATTGGAAAGTGAAATTGACGTTTAAATTTGACACTGTTGACAAGTCTACTGCTACTAGCGCCCCCAATTTCGCTTGTAGGAACTACGGAGTAAATTGTCACGCATGGCAGGAAGTTTAAAAAAATAAAAAAAATTATTTCTTCATTTATTTTTAATTATGACATACACAAAAACACAAAAAATACACCATTTTTTAAAAATATGTTTAAATCAATATCAAATATACAACAGAAATTAATTTCACCACAATAAATTAATAAAAATTAAAAGAATAATGTTAGATCAAGACAAAATTAATTATAACAAACTGAAAATATCATAGGATATTTAGAAATAAAAGATATATCATAATTTTGAAAGTAAAATTATATGGGAAATGTCTTCGATCATCATTTTGCCAACTGGACGATTATTTCAAACATACAAGCTGAGTTCGTTCATATGATCTGAGAACGATAAACAAAGAATAATAAATTAAAAGAGCCCCAGGGCCTGCATCAGCCCTGAGACTGTGGCATTGTTGAGTGTTACTTTTAACAAAGTTTTCAGGTTGATCAAAAGATGACATTACAATATTTTGTTGTAACTTTCATGAATATCAGAGAGCACAGGTATTGGCCTCTCTTTTCCTGGGATGCTTTATATCTGTTGTTCTTTATCTATATTTCTCAGAGCATAATGCCGAACACATCACAGTATATAATAATTTCAATATCCGAAGTGGAAAGAAAAAGATCACCTTCTGTTTTGTACAATGGTCCCTTTCTTTCCGATGGCTCATCTTGTTGATATTTATGTTATAAAATTCAATTTGATTGATTGATCTCTTTTCTATCACCTAAAAATCAGAGAACGACAATGAGTGTTAAGATGAAAAATATCAACACTTACCTACGCAGCAACTATGAGTTTTATTAAAAACCTATATTTGCCTAAATAATTTATGTATTACATTTGCAAAGCAAATGCAGCATGTAAATTAAAAGAAATAAATATGACAAGTCAACGTCAACGACCCAAGAAAGTGGTGTTCGAATAACAAATTATGGGTCACCAAAATTGTTTTTAGTTCTCCTTTCAACGCAGACTTTAGAAAGAAAAAGAGATGAACTGGAATACTGAAAGAACGTCAAGGCTTTATCTGTCACTCTTGTCAATAATTTATCGGTAAGGAAGATTCCTAGAAAATCGCTTGTAGTCAAGTTTTCAACCATTGCCAGTTTTCCCATAAGAAGTGTCATCCACCTGGTACCGGCCGTCCGGGGATGAGGTGCATAGCATCTTATGGGAGCTTTCACACGAGCCGGCGCCGGACAAGAATCGGATTCGCGCCGGGTTGTCACCGGATACCACCACTGCCAGCACGGTCGTCCGAACTCGTAGTAGTACATTGTTTTAGATTGACGCTTTCACACTTGTCCGTCCTAGTCGTCCGGTTTCGTTCATATGAGAGAGACTTTGCGTTTCGCATTATTGGAAATTTGTAAAATTTGTACGTTGTAAGTTAACTATAGCGACGGCAAGTGGTGTTTTGGAAGTAGATACTTTTTTAATGCACTGTTTGAAGCTGTCACAACCACTGTTTGAAGCCAGACCAGTCCACTGGCATAAAACCTTGTATTTATAAAAATATAAAAACGAAACAAGTACGGAGTACGAATACAAGTATGGAGAGAAATTTACATCAAACTGAAAGATGATTTACCCTGCTTTTCTTTTCTAATAACGACAGCCACGATTCAAAACCACAAAACAATAATATGTTCACGTTCTATACCGTCTCGTCGGCGTCGCGATCAAAAATGCAATTGTACTGGATCAAACCGGGTGTAAAATCGGACTAGTGTGAAAGGTCATAGTGAAACCGGGTAGCCGGTGCCGTCTATCCGGTTCCGGCGTGTGTGCAACGGCTCTAACTCAAAAACCGCTAAACCGATTTTAACCAAATTTGGCACAAAAATACTGTGGCATATTATTTTTCTGTAGTTTTATACAGGTACGGTAGTTTTATTAGTAGTATATTTTATTAGTACTATGTATACGGTAGTTTTATTACTCAATAGTTTTATAACAGGTGGTTCTACATCTAAACGAAAAATAATATACAGGGTGTTGTATTTAAAAAATAGAAATATAGCATTTTAAATATTCTGATTTTGTTGACTCCATAAAGAATACTCTGTATAGCATAATGTAAATTTTGTTTTGCGGTTATTCTGTTATTCTTAAATGTTGTTAATAAAGTTATACTCACTTTAGATTTTAACCACTTTTCGGATATAGTGTTTTTAACCAAAGTTTCAGTAAATATGAAATAGAATGGTAAACACTGCATAGCGCTGGAAATAAAAATAGCGTACTATATGCAGAATTTTATGATACATCCAGTTATCTACAGAAAAATGAAAGGTGCAATTTAAAATTTTTATCATAATCATGCATCCCGCACACGAAATATGCCCAAACCAAAACAAAATATTTTTAGGATATGCACCATTATAAAATCACGCAATATCTGTATAAAACTTTTATTCATATCTTCGATAACAACGACAATACTGGACTTCCTCGCATTAATATGTCAGCCTGTTATTTTTAGCCGACCATACCAACAGGTATGGTAGGTTAAAGTTTTTTTTTAATTTCACTCAAAATGAGTAATTTGGGTCATAAATGACCTAAATACAAAATATTTTCATGGTGTCTGTCTGTCTGTCCGTCTGTCCGTCTGTCTGTATTCTGTACCACGATAACTCAAAAACCGCTAAACCGATTTTAACCAAATTCGGCACAAAAATACTGTGGCACCCGAGAATCTGGCCATTAGTTTTTGGTGGGGGTGGGTGGTTGGTAAGGGGGTATGGGAGGGGGTTAAAAATTTTAAAAAATCGTAACTCCAAAATTACAGTAGCTAGCGAAACGCTGTTTAC
>NW_022146146.1:0-8761 GCF_002938485.1 Sitophilus oryzae | reverse complement strand
GGAAGAACTAATAATGCACTGACGCACACAAAAATCAAACGAATACTAAATTTCATTTGTCAAAAGCATTCGATAGTCGTGCCGCAACGATAACCATTTAGTCGCACGGCGAGGTTGTCACATATGCTTTAGTTTACAAATGAATGAATGATTTTATTCGAATAAAACCATTCGATAGTTGAAATCATTCATTCAGTAACCATTCGATAGTCTAATTCATTCGATAGTTCCCATCGCTAATAGTAACTACTTCAAACACTAGAGTTATTCAGAAACCAAAGACCTTTAAAATGAGGTATCACTCGACCCCCCTCCCTATAAAGAAATTTAGGAGTGGAGACCCCGATCAGGGGTGAAGGTAGAGCTTAGATAAATTGCCTAAAATGTATCTCCGTTAAATCAAAATCGACGTTTCCCAGAATTTTTTTCGTAAATGACCTGGGGCGCTCAAAATTGGCCGTTTCTTTTTCGAATGGCTACCCTGTATAAACCATTTTAGTTGTGTTCGAGATACTGAGAGTTGAAATTTAAAAAAAATATGTATTTTAAAACCAAAAAACTGTTTTATAAAATTCACCAGGTCGGAACATTACATAAAGGCGCTAATTAGAAACATATTTTTTGTGTCCATCGAATTATTTGAAATTAAAAAAAAACTTTATACGGACTCTCAGTTTCTCGAAGAATTTCAAAAAAATAACTATTTTATTAAACTTTGTTTTTTTCGCTGTTCAGCCTTCCTTTGATTATCAATCCAAGATTTTAATTGTTGCGGTGTTTTTTGCGATAAAACTGCAGTTTTTTTAATTAAAATTTGGCTCTGTTGCAATGAGGGCAACTTTTGTAGTTGTTCCAAGTTTCCAAATTCAACGAACTCATTTCTGATTTTGGGAAAATGTAAAGCCAGACGGGTTAATTTTTAGTGGTAATGCTTTAGTTTTTAGAAAAATATTCTTATGTTCAGTTAATTTAAAAAATACATATGATGGTAGTACGTGGGTCTTTAAAAAAAGTATAGTTACATATTTTTTGTCTTTTTTACGCTCTGAACGATAGCATAATAGTAAAATTGATTGTTTATCATTAACCTCTTTGATCTTTTTGACCATACGATTTGAAAAAGGGGGGGAGGCGAATTGAACTTTACCTAGACATAAAAAAGCTATTGGACAAGCCCTGGAAATAATTATACAGGGTGTCCCACTAAGGGTAGCGAGGTACTGTATATCAGTAACTACTAATCGTTGGAGATCTGGGCAGACCTTTGACATGTCTACAAAACCATCGGGAATTCTATAAACATTTTTATGAATTGGTTTATCGTGACCCAAGAAATTTGCCAGATCGGTCACTCGACTTTCTTCTACACGAAGCATAGCAGTATATGTAGCGATGTGTTTCCGAAGAATTAGTGCCTCTGAAAGAAAAGGGTCGTTTAGCTCCGCATTCGAATGCAAATCTACGCATAAGAGGACACGCCCTTAGATACCCTTTTTGAAGCGGATGGGAATAAGGTACGGCGAATACGTATTGATTCGTTGATGCTACTTTAGCTTCATTTCGAAATATACAATACGGAACGCTACAGAAAAAAAACAAACGAAACGAAAAACAAATAAGAATTTCATCGGAATATAAATAACAGTGTCAAAAAAATAATGTAAACAGCAAAAACATGAATAAGGGTACTCCTGCTTTCAATGTGCCAGACGGAGAACAACATAATTCGAATTCCATCATACAGGGTGTCCCAACACCATTATCTTTGCAACAAGACAATGAAAATTATACTCAACAAACATTATATAGTTTGTCTTCTACCAGTGACGAGGACTTCCATGGATTTGAAAACGAAGCAAATCAAAATGTAAATCCCTGGCAAGTGATAAAGGGAAAACCCACGAAGAGGAGAAAAATCAGCAGAAATAATACAAACATAACGACATTAAACAATAAATTTAGTGCATTAAGCGTACCAACTGAATCAACTAGCAACGAAATATCCACAGATACTCCTAAGAAAATACCAAAACCACCTCCAATATTTATCTATGGCGTAATAGACTATGAAGCAATGGTACACTAACTAGGAAATATCATCGAGGCTGACAAATATACAACTAAATGCTTAGCACAATACAATAAAGGTCAATTCTACTCTACCAGACGCATACAGGAAGTTAATAAAGTTCTTACGTGAACAAAATATCGTACATCATACTTATCAGCCGAAGGAAGAACGTGCATACCGAGTGGTTATTAAACACTTACATCACACAACAAATATTGAAGAAATCAAGCAAAAACTAGCGAATCAGGGGGACATAATGCAAGAATTGTCATAAACGGGAGACAGGGTGTTACCAAGGAGCCTCTTAATATGTTTTTCGTTGACTTAGAACCAACCAGCAATAATAAAGATATATACAAACTACATGTGCTCCGAAATAGGTCTGTACAAATAGAACCTCCGAGAAAATTAAAAGGCATTGTGCAGTGTATGAGATGTCAACAATATGGACACTCCAAGATATATTGTAATAGTATGTTTGCGTTAAATGCGGTAGTTCGCACAACACTACTGCTTGCAAAAAAAGTAAAGATACTCCCGCTAAATGTGCTTTATGCGATGGTCCTCACCCAGCTAACTACAAAGGATGTGAATTTTATCATACGTTGTTAAAACCTAACAACACCAACAACAGATTAAATTCAATACGCTCCAGTAATATGGAGAGTGTAACGACAAATCGTCCAGTCACGCCTGTCGCCGTGCACAGCAAAGCAGCCAAAGCCAAGAACAGCCGAGAAGTTATGCGGACGTTACAAAACCAAATCCACAACAACCCACTGATGTAAGCAACATTTTAAATAAATTCCTAGCCGAATTCGAAACAATGTTCCAACAACTCATAAACCAGAACAGCATGGTTTTGAACATGCTTACCACGCTTATAAACAAAATTCAATAATTTTATTAGAATTGCTATGTGGAACGCAAATAGCCTCCTACAACACAAAAATGAGGTTGAGGTGTTCTTGCATCAAAATCTGATAGATGTTTTATTAATAAGTGAACCCCATTTTACAGACAGATCCGATTTCAAAATAGCAAACTATAATACATACCATACTAACCATCCAGACAACACTGCTCGTGCTGGAACCGCTATTATAATAAAAAATCCATCAAGCATCTGGAATTACCTAAATACAGTACAAACCACCTGCAAGCTACTACCATAAGAGTTAAAACACGGGCTTATGAGTTAACAGTTTCTGCAGTTTATTGCCCACTAAGACACAACATTAAAAAAGAAAACTTTATTGACTTCTTCAGTACCCTGGGCAACACATTTATCGCTAGTGGTGACTACAATTCTAAATACACCATATTTGGTTCGCGCCTGAAAACAACTAAAGGCAGAGAACTAGCTAATGCCATTCACGAAAAAAACTACTCTTTTTTTCAACCGGTACCTCTACTTATTGGCCAACTGATCATAGTAAAATTCCAGACCTCTTGGATTTTTTGATCACAAACGGTATATCCTCTAATTACATGGAAGTTGTTTCAAGCTACGATTTATCCTCCGACCATTCTCCAATAATTGCTACAGTCAGTAGCTGTGTCATTCATAAGGACGCTATTCCTAGACTACACAATTGAAGAACAAACTGGGATGATTACCGCAGTAAAATTGAAAACAAAGTTAATCTTAAAGTAAGTCTTAAAACAACTAACGAAATAGACGAAGCAGTTGCGCCCTTAGTCAGTGTCCTTCAGGAAGCAGCTCAGCTATCCACTCCTCTTCCAAAAACACAAAGCAGTGTTTTTCATATTCCACTTGAAATCAAAAAATTAGTAGCAGAAAAAATGAAGGCCAGGGCAATATGGCACCGAACGCATGCACCAACAGATAAAACTGCTTTAAACAGAATTAGTAATCAATTGAAGACAAAAATGAAAGAAGCCAAAGAGAGGTCTTTTGCAGAGTACGTAAAAAATTTAAACCATTATGACAACTCTATATGGAAACCAATCAAACATTCAAAGAAGTCTCAAATTATAGGCAATTAGATGCATATGAAAGCATTAGAATTAATAAATGTAAAGATAGTATGAACAGAGACAACGATCCAATTCCTTCAAGTTCTTTGTTCCTACTACTCTAGTGGCGGAAATCTAAATGTTACGCTCGGTGGGTTCTGACTCGGTTGGTTAGATCTTGCCACGCCCACTCTGTGCCCACTGAGCGAGTATATAAACGCTCCAACTGTAGATTGTATTTTAGTTTATAATCATCTGCTGATGATCCTAACATGGTTAGCGAAACGCGCGTCCAGTGTAAAAGTAAAAGTGTTTTGGTGTATTGTGGTGATTTAGTGTTTTATTTTGCTACCATTAGTTTCCAAATTTCTTGAAAGACTGATACTTCGTAGAATCAATTCAGATCCAAAAACTGGATACCTCATCACCAGTTTGGGTTTCTAGAAAGACATTCCACTATTCAGCAGATACATCGGATTACCAGCAATATAATTCAAACTCTTGAGGACAAAAAGTATTGCACATCAGTGTTTCTTGATGTTAGTCAGGCTTTCGACAAAGTATGGCATACAGAAGACTTTACAAAAAGATACAAAATTAAAAATTATCTTCCTATGTCCTGCTTTCCGATATTTAAATCCTACCTAAATGGTAGAGTGTTTAGAGTCAGAATAGGTGAGGATAAATGTGAGAATTATAGCATAAATGCAGGTGTCTCACAAGGTAGTGTCCTAGGACCACTACTCTAATGTCCTTTTTACCGCAGACTTTCCCACAAACGATGAAACAACAACGACTACTTTTGCAGATGACACAGTAATTATGGCTGTCAACAAAAAGCCGGAAACAGCTTCCTTGATATTACAAAGACATCTAAATGTAATAGAAGCATGGTTACGTAATTGGAAAAAATAAAAATAATCCATCAAAAATCATTCAAGTAACTTTTACTCTTTAAATAGAGACCAGTGCCCTCCAGTATATTTAAACAACACACTAATTCCGCAGTCTTCCTCTACCAAGTACTTAGGCATGCACTTGGATACTAAGCTTACCTGGAAAGAACACATAGTAATGAAACGTAAGCAAATAGATTTAATTTAATTAAATTAAAAATTTAATTTAAATAAGACTTTTATTGGTTAATGGGAAGAAGATCTAAACTATCGCTAGAGAATAAACTTCTTTTATACAAAACCATAATAATACCTATTTGGACATATGGAGCAGAACTCTGGGGATATAGCCATAATACAAGGAAGCCAATCTAGAATTCTACGGATGATAACAGACGCACCCTGGTATGTCTCCAATCATACTCTACATGAAGACCTAAAAAGTCCGTACGTCAAAGAAGTCATCCAAATTCGGAGTAAAAAAACATTTCATTAGACTACATGATCACACTATTTACCTACTTACTTACCTTACTTCAGCCTCTACTTGAACCAGTACCTACAAGAAGACTTAAAAGACAATGGTCATCTGATTTGAAAGAATATTAAGGAGGATTTTTCACTGGAGAAGACCTCATCACGTTAACTGGGGCGTCATTGCTCTGAAGTCATCAAATTAGCCCATAGAATTTCCTTGCAAATATTCTGATTGCTAATAAATCATAATAAAAAAAAATCGAAATTTAAGAATAGTCTCGATACATTTATTCAAAAAATTATCCAAAAGAGTAGGCACGGTTCTGCCCTTTTTGCCTCGAATAGTTAACGTACAAATTTTCGAGCTTGATCCTGGGATTTCTTTGACACAAACTGGTAGATATCAGTATTTAAGATCTTGTCAAGAGTCTCTTGATTTCTATAATCTTCAATTAAAAGTCTTTCGATTTCTCCTGCTTGGCGACGATAATTTTTTCCATGAGTCGATATCAAAGGAATTGTTAAGGATCGTCAATGAATTAATGGCCATAGTGTTGAGGTATTTATACAATGTTTTTATATCAGATTTGGACGGGAGCAGGGTTTTTTTTGCTCGCTGTTTTTCCGTTTGATCTTCGACCACTTTTCGATTTATGGTTATGCAAAAGTCTTCCTCCAAAAGTAAAAGAAAATTATCGATGCGTTTTTTGGTCTCGTTATCTTCCTTTTTGATACATTCCACAGCGAGCAGCTTAGCACACTTTTTCAGCAGCGTTCCTAATGCAGCGGCGTTGGTTAGTGAGTCAAACATTTTTGTTTTGAGATTATATTATTATATACCAATCGTACCATACATTACGTTACATAATACCTACATCCTACCAACAAGTCGACTACCTACTAAATGAGTAGGCTATACCAGAGTAAGTAGAACGCCGAGTAGCGACAGAAACCGTCGGCTCTTTTGATGTGGTGGGACCAAATTTTCTTTCTCTCTCTTTTGACGTGTTTGACAGATAGACTACGTATTTAACTGCTCAACTTATGAAGTGGTCTTATAAACATGGTATACACTGCTCATAATTTGAAGTGGAATTAATTATAAAGTTTTATACATATTTTTTTTTTGTTTTGTTTTATCCTTATTTCTAAATTTGAATGTATAAAATATCTTATAGCTAATAAATAATTAAAAAAACGATTCGTTGCCTGAGGTATACTTGAAATAAAGTATATAGAGATATTTGATAAATGGCAACAGTGGCAACTTCGCTTCTTCATATGACAGATAACCTACTTATTTCGCGCAGCCGCAAAGAAAATTGAAAACTGGACTGTCGCTACTCGTCGGTTTACTTACTCTAGCTATACGACGCCGCCGCGCCGCGCCTCTACACGTACGTACAACGCGTACGATGTTATCATTTTAGTTTGACCCACTTTTAAAAGCTTATAACTTTTTTGTTTGTTGGGTTAAAGCAGTCATTCAAAAAACATGTTGTAGCAGTTTCAGCCAAGTTTTTGCGAGTGTTGTCAAAAATGACAGTAGGTGTCACATGTCAGATTTTTAAAACTGAGAAAAAACTTTTTAAATGGGACACCCTGTATATTAGTAGCGCATTAGATAGTCCCCTTTTCTCCGAATTCAAAAATATATCACACATTAACATTATAAACGTCATATTGTGAAAATATTTCGAAAATGCATCGAAAAAGAAGGTGGTTATGTAGAGCATAGATTATGAAAATAAATAACCTATAACTGTTTTTAATTCTATAGCTAGTTATTGTTATGTCAGTATTAATAAAATTGTTTGTTCGTTAATGTGTTGTGCTTCATTGATAAGGCAAACTAACAAACATAATTTGGAAACAAAACCATTTATAACTATCTTGATTCTTTTAATTAATTGTTTTTACATGCTTTTGTAAATCTTGAATGAAATTCAGAAGAAGAATGCACATGTGTGATACATTTTTGAATTCGGTGAAAAGGAGACTATCTAATGCGCTACTAATATACAGGGTGTCCCATTTAAAAAGTTTTATTTAGTTTTAAAAATCTGACGTGTGACACCTACTGTCATTTTTGACAACACCCGCAAAAACTTGGCTGAAACTGCTTCAACATGTTTTTTGAATGAATACTTTAACCCAACAAACAAAAAAGTTATAAGCTTTTAAAAGTGGGTCAAACTAAAATGATAACCCTGTACATACATGGCGACGGCATCACGTGCCCGTCTCGATTTTCTCATTGTCGTCCTATTGTGTGTGACGGTGCTTCTATTATTGGTTTTATATCATCGTTACGTGTGGGATTGGGAAACGACACACGGCTTGCGTCACCCTGACACCAGTCCTACCACACCATTCACTACCACTGACAACAATGATGGCGTCCACCATATTTTTAATCTTAATAGTGAATATGTCGAGGCTGTCCGAGAGCATTACAACAGTACTGCGACAGCAGAGGAATATTGTGTTTATGACAAAGACATTGCTGCTGCAACGGGCGTTAGCGTCGGCGTTGAAAACCGATGCGCCAGCGACGTAGTGGCGACAGTGTCCAATAAAACAGTGCCAACAGCGCCTCCATTACAGGACTACGAACCCAACAAAGATGATAGCGATGTGTGGGCTCGGCCGCAATCTACAATGCCGACTGTCGATGGTGGGATAGCCGTATCGCCGATGGTAGCGCCCAGCGGTTTTACAGCGTTTCTCGAATATAATAATGATTCAGAGCCTAAAAGTACCACCATTGAAAGCGTAAAAAACAAATGTATCGACTGCGCGCACTACTATTAGTGGAGTAAAAACGATATGAAAATATGTCGAAAAATTTTTTGGAGGTATATTTATATTTATATATTTTTATTTTATATTTTATATCTATATAGGATTATCAGTTAGGGCTTTGTGCATGTGAAATGACTAATTACGACCTTTTTGGGGGGGTCAGAAATTTTTTATCCGGGAAAATGTATAAAATCTGTCAAAATTGTATAACCATGTATTTTTACCTTTCCTACGCGATAACTCCTAAACTAATCAACTTATTCACATACTCTTTTTTTTAATCAATTGAGAACACATAGGCGATGATAGCTGAAGTAATTAAAGTTCCATAGTGAGTGTATTCTTTTTTGGAAAATGGATTAAACTTCAAACATTAACTTTATTGTATCATGATTTTCGGTAAGCGAGAAACTTTTTTATTTAAAGGAATTTTTACACAGTTTCTGCATATGAAATAAAGGAAGAATATTGAAAAAGTTTTTAAAACTTGTTACAACCTTCTATTACTAATATTTTTATAGTTATTCTGATT
>NW_022146145.1:0-9278 GCF_002938485.1 Sitophilus oryzae | reverse complement strand
TGGGAAGAAGCAGTTCACAATAGAACTCAATGGAGAAGAATAATTGTAAACTCAGTTAACAGCGACAACCAAAAAGTAAAGAGGCAACAAAGCAATGAGATTTTTGAATGCCGGAGTGCGGTAGGAAAATAACATCACGTATCGGGCCTTTCAGTCACAGAAAAGCTCATGAAAGAAAACGCCTTGTGTGACCATCTTTTGATGCGTGTCGAATACTCGTCAGCGAGTAATGGCAGTATGTATATGTATACATGACAGATATGGCTTCGCCTTGTATGAAAATACGTAACGTAGTGGTAACGTACGTGGTGGTAAGTTCAACAATAATTTCACATTTCACTCTTTGGCAGTAAAAAGTTAGTCAAATCAGCTAATTAAAAAAAAAGAAAAAAATATGTTTAATTATTACAAAATATTTAAAATTTGGTGTGCTACACAATACACATAATATAGAACAGACATGTTCAAGGAAACATTTTGTTCTAACAAACAAAAAAAAAACAAAAAAAAATAGCGGGCGTCAAGCAAATAAATGATGTGTCTAAACTCTTCCATCAAGTCAACATTTAGCCAAGGAAAATTTTACATAATAAAACAATAATAATTATTCGTTTCGTTGCTAATGAAAGCCGTTTTATTAAAGCATTTCGCGTATGAACGTTGTCTGTCGTTTAACGGCCCCAGCGAGCAAAGTTTGTTTATATTCCATGACGCCGCCTGTAAGAACGTCTTTAGTCTACCGCAATCGAAAGTTTTTTGATTTCGCATCAAAGTTTAACCGTTTTGTCTAAATAATTGTTTGATTTCGTGCATATGTGTGTACATTTTCGCGTTTACGAATTGTTATTTTAGTAGAATTTTTCAGAATTAAATTCAATTATTGTAATACGAAATTTTAATATAATCCATACTAAAGCAATTTTTAAAAAGTCATATGTTTTTATGAAAAATGTTATATGTATACGATGACTCTTTAATCTGCACAAACTAACTTAAATAACTGTCTTGGTTTTACATGAAAACTCACAATTTTTTGTAGTGTTAGAACTGCGTTGATAGATTTGGTTGTTGATGGGATTAGAGCAATTATTATTGATTATCCATTCTAAGTAAATTAAAACATGTAATTACCAGGTTTCTAATTATTTTTAGATATATTAATAAGATTATGAGACTTCCCCATTTACATTGAAACCTGTTGATACTTAATCCACCCAACTTCATCTTTTCAATCCAGACAGAAACAATACCAATTTAATTAAGTCGAACGCTTAATTCGTATCAGCTACTTAGAAATATAAAACTATAGACAAGCTTACCTTAATGCAATTATCCTTTTTTATAAAGATAGTCTGTTTAATCAGTTAGAATTTAAACAAGCTCCGTATTTCTTTCGGTTCCTTTTTCGTAGCAATTAAGCTCCGCATCGGGCAGAAACCTCCCGACTGGAAATGCAAGACTGCGAAGCCGATAAAACGTAGTTTCAAGCTCGCTTTCCCCCTACTTTTAACTTTTTCATTTAGTTTCGGTTTGTTTTTTCTCTTCTCGGTTAAATCTTGTAATTTAAATCCGGTTCAGTGTTGTGGTAATTATCCTACCTACAACTAGATAGAAGAGCATTACTAAACTACTGATTCCGGATTTTTATATGTTTAAAGTTCAGTACAATGTTTTGCTTTTGTGTGTATATACATTAGAGGTAGGCAAGGATTGAACGAGTATTAAAAATGAATCGTGATATTCGATTCACCGCTTATAATACGGTTCGTTCAGTTGAATCGTGGCTAGCACGGATCCATAAAATTTGAGACGAACAATGAGACATAAAGAATCGTAAGAATTGAATCGGGTCGCAATGCGACTAGTTCGAATTTTGAACACAAGCCCTAAACAAACATAATGGGCATAAAATGCAAACGATAAGAAAGTTTTTTACAAAAAAAAACATATTTGTACTGTGCTTAGTATGGGACTATCTGTAATGCATTTAATTTTCACGTTAATATTTTTGTTAAAATAATACTTACGGACATAAGCCATTAAATGTATGGATTAAAAGGCGAAACCGTGTCTTTGTGCAACTCTAAATAAATATTGTTGGCCTCTGCTCAATATGATGATAAAAAAACATAAAAGTCATAATAATTATATATCAAGAAACTATGGTTACGCGTTAAATTTGACACTTTATGTCAGTTTAATAATATATTTTCGTACTTTTATACTTAGGCATAAAAAAGTGCTTTACTTTTATACTTAGGCGTTAAAATTACTTTTTTATATTGTCAATCACTTCGCAAAAATAAATGCTTTTGTGACGTTTGAAAAAAAGCACTTATTTTCCTCCCCTGAGAATTTGACCTATCAATACTTATAAGAAATTGTAGGCTCCAAATCGACATACGTTTATTTAGAGCATTTTATTGTGCGTTTAGATACATTTATTTGTACGTGTGTGAGTTTAGCTGTTTTGTTGGAAACTCGTTTTTGTAAAGTTGGTTTTGCGCTCAATTTTTTCTTCTTTTTTTTCTTTTAATCGTTTTAATTATGGAATAGAAGTGTATAATTTAATTTCTATCTTTAGTGTAGAAGAGAGTGCGTTGGATGCAGACTGCTGAATGGGAGATACTTTTGGCACTTAAAAACGTTTTTTATCATTCTACCAATCAGAGGTAGTAAAATTAAATTAAAAAAAAGTAATGTATTTCACAGAGGATTGGGTCAGCTGAACTGAATGAATCAGGAAGTCTTAAAGTTTCTCAAAATCGTTACTCAAAATCGTAGCCTATTCAAGATGAAATTACCGTTACCGATAATGGAAATAAAGCGGTAGAATCCTGTTAAACTGAGCAATTTTCTTTACGAAAATTTTGATCAAGACAATTTAATTTTTTTTTAAACCGAAGGTAAAAGAGCTTTTTCGCACAAGCGAAAAACACCCTTACTTATAATATTAATAAATAAAATATGTTTCTTTGTTATGGTCATTTTCTTTTTGTGGATTTGGGCCGGTTGCCTGTTTTTCCCGGGCCGGTTTCCACTTCCCCATCCGCCCCTGCTGCCAATATACCCATTTTGTCTCACAATATTTCATATGCATAATAGTGGGTCGCCATACATATTGAATTAGCCATATAAGAGTAATTTTTTATTTCGTAGGGGAAAACCAAAATTCTGTTTTGAAGCTGACATAAAAAGTAAGCTGGATCAAACTAAGATACTATTTCGCAAATAATTTACTTGACCATAAAGATGATGCAAAATAAAAATGGGATACATGTAATAACAAGGTCTCCCCATTATGAATAGGCAGAATAATAATTCTTGTGTTGTGTTTTTTATGCTCTTTAAGCCCTGTCAACCTTAAAGCCCTAATGAATATCTAATAGTATTTTACATATTTTCTACATCACAAAAGAAAATAGTCATGCTAATGGTATTGTTTACAAAAATTATAGTCTGTTTTTCCACATCTCGACCACCTAGATCTCGTCGGAGACGTATAATCTTTGTCAAAAACTAACTATCGGGTTTTAAGCTTATTAAAATAAGATGAGATAAAAAAAATACATATTTTTGTAATATAACTGACGAATTAGAGGTAGTAAAACGACTTGGGAGAATAACTCTTACTTTCTTACTCGCAATATAGAATTCCGTTTTCTTCGTCTCAATAAATAGAATTTGATGCTGTGAAAGAATTTTTAGAATTTCCCTTTATTTTGAGAAAATTTATAAGTTTTGGGAATTCGGAAAATCTAATATTTTTATAAATCTGTAGAGTTGAGCATTGAATACTTAAGCTTGATTTTCATGCATCCGTTGTCCGACGATACGATATTAATTTTATTGGTTGAATTTAATATCGTATCATCGTATCGTCGAACAACGGATGCATGAAAATTAAGCTTTAGTCCATAAGGATGATGGAACAAATTTCTTCTGTTGTTCAAAGAAATAAGCAAGCAAAATAGTTTCGTTTATACCTTTGACATGTTTTACTTTCGTCCACTCTTCAAACGCCTTGAATTCCCTATCATATACGCCACGAGACTTTTCTGGCAGTATTTGTGCTGTATCCGCCTCTGCCTGGTAAATAATATCTTGCGGAAGATCTTCCTGAATCATTTTTCTTTAAAATCCGACTTTCGGGTTGATAATTCACTATTTTATCGTTAAAAAATCGCGATTTATCTAAATGACGTCTTAATGTCAGTGCTATTTATTATTTACAAAAAATCAAAAAACGCATATCTATATTACATAGTAACATAAACGCACCCTGATAATTTATTAATTCGCAACAATGAAAGTAGAACTGGTAGCTTCTTTTAAATCAATTATTCTTTATAGATTGGACATGAAACAGTTCTGCTGTTTGATAAATTTTTGTATGGCACTCGCGTGTTATAACATATAAGACACTTGATAAAATTAGCCCTAACCTAGCTAAACATTTCCCAGCGTAACTTATATGTAAGATAACACACTAGTACCATAAATAACTATCATTAAAGATTGTGAGATTTGTGTCTTTATTCACTCATTAGAAGATATTCATTTATAATGACTGGGTCAACGTACGTTTTTATATAAAATAGTCACGTGGAAATCACTTAAAAACAGGAAAATTGTCGCAAATGGTCTCAAACAATAGATTTGTGACTGATTTCAAACTAGTTCCATTCGAATCGATTCGTGTGCGGGTTCACACTATTATACGTTACCGAGGTTGCCAAACAGTTGCAAGCTCAACCGAATATTCTTCTTGAAATATTTTTCTTCACACACAGCTTATCCTGAATAAATAGAATTCCTAAAAATGTAATTGTCTCACTTTTTAGCAACAAATTAAAATTATTTTGATTTGCTTATGTTGATTTGCCACCATTTGACCATAATATTAAATATGGCAACTGTATATTTCTTGTTTAGTTATCTATTATTGTCGTTATTACCCGTGATATATTTCTATTTAAATGATGAATTTATATTCGTTTCAAAAATGAAAAATGAGTAAAGCCTGTCACTTCTTGAGCTGAAATATTTAAAAATAAACGCGTAGGCAATCGCTCCAAGGATCTAGATTTCGAAACCCATTAAAGTATCAAAATAAAAATTTATTTTTGTCTTTTTCTCTGGATTCATCTGTAATAAGTTAAATAGAAACATCAGTCAAAAGTTCATCACTCCACAAGTTTAAAGCCGTTAGGTTTAAAAAGAGTATTATGGAGTATTACTAAGGAAAATTATTTTCTGTGATTAAATCTTTTAATACAAGTATAATCTATAATTATGCCGTATTTTTTCTGAATTGACTTTTACTTTATTTATCTTCCTTCTTCCTTCTTCATACTAGGCGAATCGCCTGTTTGGTTTCGTCGTCTCTACCCGTTAGACTGACAAGTTGTCGCTCCATCGTTTTCGTGGACGTCCTAAGCTTCTGCGACCTAGCGGTGATTTGTCGCGTGCAACTCTCACTATCCTTCTGTTGTCCATTCTGCTGATATGCTCGTTCCATTCTTCCTTTCTGTTGAGTACCCACTCATTTACATTTTCCACCTTGCACGCTCTTCTATGCTTTCATTTCTCTCCCTGTCCAGAAGCGTCTTTCCAGCTATTCTGCGTAGTACTCTCATTTCGGTTGTTTCTAGTAGTTGTTTAGTTTTCGCTGTATCAGGTCGAGTTTCTGCAGTGTATGTCATTATTGGTCGTACCGTTGCCTTGTAAATTCTCGCTTTAGTCTCCACCTCAATGTTTATATTTCGCCATATTGTATCATTCAGGCATCCTGCTATTCTGGTTGCCTTCGTTGTCTGTTCTCGCACCTCCGCTTCTACATCACCATATCCTGAGATTTCTATGCCTAGATACTTAAACTTCATCTCTTGCTGAATAACATTGCCCTCGACTTCCAGTTTGCATCTTAGTGGTACTTTTGATGTCGTCATGCATTTAGTTTTCTGGGTCGATATTATCATATTAAGTGATTTGGCAGTGCAATTAAATCGATGTAATAAGCACTGTAGATCGTTCTCATTTTCAGGTACCAATACGGCGTCATCGGCATAGTATAGAATAATAATTTCCTGGTCGCCCATACTGTATCCCTTCAGTAAACGTACATTTCCTATTATTTCGTCCATAATGATGTTGAAAAGAAGAGGGATACCACAGCCTACATTTATTGGTTCGGTCAGGACCCCGTTAATTTTAGCTTGAATTTGGTTCGCTTCATATATGTTTTGTATGGTTTTAACGAGGTTGTGTGGGATTTGCCTATTGTAAAGAAGGTGTACAACGTCTCTTAGCTGCACACGGTCGAACGCTTTTTCTAAATCAATAAAACACATATACGCTGGTTTGTTATATTCGATTGATTTTTCTGTTATCTGTCTTATGACAAAAACTGCGTCTGTACATGATCTGCCCGATCTGAAACCTTGCTGTTCATCTGCTAAGCATGTTAAGTCGTTTATTTTGGTTGTTATCACTTTTGTCGTAAGTTTTAGTGTGGTGCTTAGAAGATTTATGCCTCTATAGTTTGAGGGCAGCTTCTTATCTCCTCTTTTAAACATCAAGATAGTGGTGCTGGCTCGCCATTTATCGGGTATCCTGTGTTGGTAAAGAATTTTTTGAATCAGGGATGTTAGCTGCTGCATGAGACTTTGGCCGCCATATTTAAGTAATTCGTTTGGGATATCATCTTGCCCTGGGCTTTTCCTATTCTTTAGCTTTCGAAGGGATGTAATTATGTCGGCTGCCTCAATCTGTACGTTGTCGTTGGTCATTATTCCGGGTGTATTTAGTTCAACCTCTATTTCTTCTGATTTGTATAGTTCTGACAAGTAATCAATCCAGGATTCCCTTGCTGTGTGATTTGTTTCAACTTACTCGTACTTTATTTATAAACTACCGAATTTATGCGTTTTTGCGTTTTTTCATTATCAATATTTTTTAGTTTTTTTAAATACAATGCTGTCACTTAACAACTATACTGCCATATACAAAAAGTAGTTTCTTTTTAATTTATTAATAAATTTGCAGTTTCACCAACTTCTCAATAGTATGCTAGTATATTGCGGTGTTTATTCAAACTATTCAGATGATATTGTTTTCGGATCTTTTCTATTACATATCTTATACGCAATTTTAATTTTACTTAATATTTTCTATTTTTAATTTTACTAGGTGATGTGTGATACTACTAATGATATTTGAGACAGACAGTAGCTTTTTACTGAATTCGTGTCTGTTTTATCATTTCTGTTGTCTCTATTTCATGTCTGTTTTCCTGTTTTTACTGTTTGGAGTCGAGAGGTTAGGTTATGTATGATCGGTAAAGCTGACAGAAACAGCAATTAAACAGATACCTAGCAAAAATAGTAAAAGAAACAATGAAAACATGAAAAGTCTTGAATCTTAAAAAACAAAGCTGACAATAAGTAGTAAGTACCCTCATACATACAAAAAAATATAAAACAAAATAAAAAACTTATAATTAATTTTAAAAGAAATGACTTAAGAAAAAAGAAAAAAAGACGTAAAAAACAAAAAAATCCATTTAAAAAATCAACGTTTTGCGCTTATACTGGGTGCGTCTAAAAAGTGGCTCACCCCTATAACTTTTTTATTTTTTTAGTTAAAAAAACGAGATTTGGTATGTTAGTATATGACATAAATTAGGATTGATTGACGTATTCAATTGTTTTCGGTCACTTCCTGTTTTCCCGGAAATGACTACAACTTTTAATTTTTAAATGACTATCATATGTCAACTTTTGACATTTTCGCATATGGTTTATTTGAAATTATAACTTGCGGTTCGTAACGAAAATTTGACTAGAAATACCAAGTGTGTGGTATCAAATTATTCGTAAAAAAAGCTTTTTCCAAATATGCCACCCTCGTTCCATTTGAAAAAATTGAGATATGATTAAAAATACGATTTGGGCAACTTTTAACTGGCCAGGAGAAGACACTAATAACATTAGAAAATCAAATCTATTTTTCCAAGGCTCCTTGATTAAGAATTAGTGTTTTTAACATAGCCATGGCACTCTAGATTGAATTTTAAAATACAATTTTTTATTAAGCGAGAATGTCAAAAGTTGACATATGATATGTCATTCTATTTAGAATGTCATTCTCTATCGAATAAAGTAAAGAAATACCGAGGGTACCATTTAAAAATCAAAAGTTGTAGTCATTTCCGGTGAAACAGGAAGTGACCAAAAACAATTGAATACGTCAATCAATCCTAATTTATGTCATATACTAACATACCAATCCTCGTTTTTTTATCTGAAAAAATAAAAAAGTTATAGGGGGTGAGCCACTTTTGAGACACACCCAGTATATTTCCATATTCGTTGTTCAGTTGTTTTATATCTAGAAATTAACAAACGTCACTCTCTATAGAGACTAAAACCAGTATATTTTAGCATTCCTGGTGGATTGTGTATTATAGACAAATGATAAACATAGCTTCTACATATGTTTGGTTTAACAACAATGGGCTCAACTACAAAGAGAGTCTCTAAATATTTGAGGGAGGTTCACCATAATTGGAAATGGTGGAAAAAATGCTTAACTCTCTCTAATAAAGGTGTCTAAGAGCCGGTAAGATGCAAACTAGTAATTATTGATGCAACACAAAATTATTGAGCAAATCGACAACATTCTTCATTAATGATCCGACTACGACTCTTACTATATGCAATACAACTCTTCTGAAACACTTCTGAATCCAACGTCTACAACCTACCAAATCCTATCACTAACAGTTTCAAACTAACTTAAACAGTTTCCACTGTTTAAGTTACTAAACAGTTTTCACAGTGTCAATCATTTTAATTCACCCTATCATCGTCGGTAAAATCTTAGCTAGTCTCGCATAATCCCAAGTGGAAAGTACGGATATCGTGGAGCGCGCTGTCAATATTCAGAATGGACATTAGTTTTGCAATGAAAGTAGTTCTATGACATGGCTGGATTTAAGAGTCCATTTCATTAGTCCGAAAAAGTGGCAAAATAAGCGTTCGGCATTTAACGTTTTATGTAAAACTGGCTAGGTATTTTTACACAAATGATGAAGGAAATTAAAGACAAAGGATTATATTATATCCATATTGTAGCACATTTTTAGAACTTCTTTATTTTTAAGAATTTGATGGTCAAACATCAACAAAATATTTCTTATGTTTGGACTAAATTTTCTCGAAAATATAGTCATAAATAATACGGAAACAGATTGAAGTTTTGTGGTTACAGTGATA
>NW_022146144.1:0-7949 GCF_002938485.1 Sitophilus oryzae | reverse complement strand
TTGTAGGAGGTTTGACTAAACAAAGATGAACTTATGTCTTGAAACCATTCGACTCGATTTTCTGCCCTTCAATACTGGGACGTAAATCCTCTCATTGCTCTTATGGGGAGGCCGTCGTATATTTTATTAAAACGTATTTGATCTACCCCGATGAAAAACAAGGTTGTGGCAACACTGGGTAACGATTTGTGCCATACGTGGCTAAGAAAATCACTATAATAAACTTGATGCTGTACCAATCTTGATGTGTACCAATATCCTCCGGTTGTGTGCTAGGGAGTAAATTTTCATCCATATTTTTATCGATAGGTTTGTAGCTTCTGAATAACGGTCTAGGTAAAAAGCATCTAGCTCATTTGCCAGCTCAGAATTAGAATTTAGAGTTAGTAACTCGTATTTTCATTGAAGGACACGGTACTATTTATTTCAAACCAATAATCAACGAGAATATTCGTATAGTTTAATAAAATTACTGTAAATCACTATAAATAATGAATAATAAATAAAACATTTAAACAAAGACAGACCACAGACCACACAAAATAAATTATGGGTTAGTAGAAGTCAGAGATATGATGTAGTAATATTTTGGTTTAATGGCCACAGCTGCTAGGGCTATCCGGCCGGTTGATAGAATTATCGTTTTTTTTAATAAAAAAACATTATAAAATTATAAAGCTAGAATAGTGTACGGTTTTATATAAACTCTAATTTTTTTGAGGTCTATAAAAAGCATTCATAAAAAAATATAAATCCTTCACTTTAATAGCTGTTAGTATGAAGTTTCACTGCAAATATTTTTTAAACAAGTATAATATTACTGACGTCTTATCCATTTCAAATCCTTACTTAATTTTAATAAAATAGTATATCTAATAAATTACATATCTTGCTGTAGCAAACCTCGCAATATGCATCATACTGCAACAAAACCCGCTTTATCCGAATTATTTTTGTTTTTTCTCTAAAATATTAATTTTCATTCAAATTCAACAAAAATTAAATATTAATTTTTATTCCTAGAAAAACGAGATACAAAACCATGATTCCACTCAATGGACACGTTTTTTTGATAAAATAATGCTTAAAACGGCGTACACACTATGCGAGAAACAATTCGAAACATGTCAAGATCGCATTTCGTCGCCCAACTATCACGCATTTCGATTTATTTCCAGTTATCTTGACCCACTTCGGTTTATCTCGACCTACTTCGATTCTTAAGCCCCATACTCACACATCGCTCCTTCCTCGCCTTACTTCCTCGCGTTACTTCCTCGCGTTCCTTCGTCCCTTCGCTTCCTTCCTTCGTCCATTCGATGCTTGGAAATTAGTCAATTATACAACAACACGCCACAAAATATTTTTAATATAGCAGCTAATTTTTAAAAAATCCGAAAGGCGCATAATTTTTATTTCATAAAACTGCAATTCTTTGTCGTGTCAAAAATAAAAATTGAATTTTAATAATATATATTTTTTTTAATAAATCCGAATATTTCAGTGTCATGTACAAGGTATATCAGTATGAATGTACAAGGCGAGTCAACAATAGAGTAAAGTTTATTATGTAATTTATATCGAAACCATGAAATATGACATACTAATTAAACGTTAATGATGTCCATCCCCATTTCTTCAGATATTTTTGTAAAGGCATCATGCACACTATTTCTATTTTTTTGTTTTTGTTGCTACGATTACATAAATATGGACATGCATTTTTTCACAAATATGAAGACAATATTGTTTTTTTCTTCCATTTTTTAGACTATTGCGTGTAAATTATTTTTATATCGACTAGCGATTGCTAGATGTACAGGCTGTCCCATTTTTGTGTGTTTTATGGGGTTTCTGGTTTATGAGTAGAGATATAAAGATGCTGTTTTCACATCATTGTTCTACTTATTATGAAACTAAATATGCTACACACATATTTATCCTAGCCTTCTTAGTTCAAAGTTATTTCTTATTTCTTTCTTTTACTTTTTATTTTTTAATTAGTAGAATTTTTTGCATTTTCCGATAACCTTTGTATCTCGATTATCTTATAACTTATCGAAAAGGTGAAAAGGGTCAGTGATGGGCGGTGGGTAAGTACCCAATTTGTAGATAAATAAAATCTGGGTATATATGTATATACCTGTAGATTTAGATCAACATCCTAATTTTAATAAAAGGAGTTTCCGACAACCGCATAGTAAATACCCGGTATAATACCGGGAATAGAAAGATACCAATATATAATATCTACAATATATATAAGAAATATTGTAGATATACTCGTATTTCTGATATTACTGGTATCATACCGGGTATTTACTATGCGGTCGTTGGAAATACCTTTTATAAAATTAGACTGTTCATCTAAATGTACAGGTATATACCGGATACACTGATTTTGTTTTGCTCTACCCATTGAGTACTTACCCACCGTCCGTGTCTCGTTTTTTAGGTAGAATGGCAGTGACGAAAGTGGTTCCTCGTTGGGAGCTGTCTATTTCGAAAAATGACTCAAACTTATGTTCTTTTTTTTAAACAGGACACTCTATATATTATTTTTTATTTTATTTGCCTCGTTATGAGCTTTCGAAAATTATAATATACTCTATATTTATTTATTTAGGTACTGATAAACTGCTAAACGGCTCTTATTTTATTTAACTTAATTTTACCAGATAATTTTGCTTTGCATCGTGATATTTTGATAAACTACACGGAAACTGAACTTGTGCTGCTTTTTAATAACATGCCAATAACCAACATTTTACGTCGAATAAATTAGTTGATTGTTTTGATTACCTAATTTAAACCGGCCGACTATGTAATAAAGTTAAATAATGCATTTTTACCCCGTTTATGAAAATAATTATTTTAGAAACCTCGTAACAAGGAAAATAAAATAATATACAAAATATCCTATTTAAAAAAAATTATACAAAGGGGATCGAAAAATGCAATAATTTCAGATTCGTCCTGTATTTTAGGAAGTAAGAGAGCTAGGACATATCTGTATGTAGCATCGTTAGTTTCATAAAAAAGTAACAGCGTAATGTGAAAACCGCATCTTTGTATCTCGACTCATAAACGAGAAGCCCTGCAAAACACACGAAAATGGGACACCCTGTACAGACGTACTACCAAATCAAGAAATCAACTACGAATGAAATCCAAGATCGATTTATATATTTTATATATTTTAATATTTTTTGTGTTCGTGATAATTCCTTTGCTACTTCGTCCAAAAACCGACAGTACGGGGAAGGAGCGTTTCGAGGAAGTAAACGGACGAAGGAGCGTTTTGACGAAGGAACACACAGTCGCATAAAATCTACATTTCCCATAGTAAATATAAGATTTTTGGACGAAGTAACGCGAGGAAGTAAGGCGAGGAAGTAGCGAAGTGTGAGTATTGGGCTTTAAAAACACCTCAAAACTACTCGTGAGGAGAGCGAGGGGTGATTTTTTTGGCGTTTTTTATTGCCTCGTTAAATTTTGTTTTGTTTTGAGCTGTTTCCAAAACGTGGAGGTATCTGTGTCCAAGGCAAAGGATTTTTTTGCATAAATCTCAGTGTAATAAGTAAACCTAGACGTTTCTAATAGCTGTTGTTACGATGATATTTCGTTAATTACATCTCGTTTTATGTTAAATTGATATATATTCCACAGAATTAATATTTGAACACGCGTTTATTATATGTATAGTAGATACTTAGAAACAAAACTTTTCACTTAAACTGCAGGAATATAATTACTATATTTTTATGGTTTAATTTTATTATTATGAATTAGAACTAAAAATTGTATATGATATGTTTGTTTACGGCCTTAGTTGATTAATATAAGAGTAGTATTGTTTGATGAGTAATACTGGTACTCAATCATGTACTCATCATGATGATGAGTATTGCTTGATGTGTAATACTGGTAACAATATCAATATATCCGTTTGGGAAAATTAAAATTGATCAGATGTAAACAAAACTATGGTCCACGGACATTATTTAACAGCGATGTTCATTTATTGTTCTTAAGAAAAATATGTAAATGAGACTTTTATTAGCACCCAGCATGGTTTGATATGAATCCATTCAACTGGTATTTATTATGCAGGGATTTAAACAATTAAAACTAGAAAAACAAAACCAAATTCGTAAACTAAACTTTGCTACAGACTACAATATAAATGTTACTTTAGCATAGCCAGAAATAATAAATAATTAGACGATTTTTTAAATAATTTTGTGTATATTTTGTTCATGAGGCACACTACCGTGGATTATAAGCCGATAAATGGTAGACCGCTAGTTAAGTCACTGTTTTATATATTTTTTACGATATTGTAATTAATAATAATATTAGACAATGATTAAAACTAAATATTCTTGTGGAACCTTAGAGGAATAGCCAATTTAATCTACCATCGGTAACTGTTTTCTAAATGCACTCTTTTTGATTTTTCATATCAGCTTAATATAGTGGTATTACATTACACTCCATTACAAATTAATGGGATATTTATTCATACTCCATGTTTACTTATTTTTCTTAAGACACCTCAACGTTTGACCTTGATTGCCTCGTGCTATTTCACAAAATAGCACGATACGTTCTTTATTGTTAATCCGGGTTAGCAATAAAAAACAGCAAAATAAAAACACTAAATCACCACAATACACCAAAACACTTTTACTTTTACACTGGACGCGCGTTACGCTAACCATGTTAGCATCATCAGCAGATGATTATAAACTAAAGTACAATCTACAAGTTGAGCGTTTATATCCTCGCTCAGTGGGCACCGAGTGGGCGTGGCAAAATCTAGCCAACCGAGTCAGAGCCAACTGAGCGTAACAGTTAGATTTCCGCCACTAGAGTAGTAGGAACAAAGAACTTGAAGCAATTGGACCGTTGACTCTGTTCATACACACATCTTTACATTTATTAATTCTGATGCTTTCATATGCATCTAATTGCCTGTAATTTGAGACTTGTTTAATTAATTTTAAATTATTAAGATCTATAGAATGTTCATTATCAACAATGTGTTCGGCAACGCAAGATTTATCCGGTCTACCATATCTTATCTCAGCTAAATGTTCTTTAAATCTAGTTAATATTGATCTTCTAGTTTGCCCAACATATTTCTTATTACAATCTTTACAAGAAATTTCATAAATACCCGACCTTTCCTGAATGTGTGTCAAAAACAGCAAAAATATCATCCACATACCTAAACCATACTTTTGGAAAATACTCAAACTGATTCTTAGCCTCCACTTCAAACCTGCTCATGAATAAATTAGCCAAAAATGGAGACAATGGATTACCCATTGCTGTACCTTCCCTCTGTTCAAAAACGTTATTAAATTGAAAACAATTTTGTTTCATACATAACGATGTAAGCTCAATATATTCACTCACAGTTTTGTTGCCGAGACCATTTGCGTTCAGTAATTCCTTTAAGTAGCCTAAAGTATGTGGAATTGGAACACTTGGGAACAACGAAGATACATCAAAGGAGACCAAAATTTCACCTTCATGCAATGTTATATCTTTAATTTTGTTAATGAATTCAATATTATTTTTAATTGAGAAAGAAGATTCATGATCAGGTAAATTTTTGAACTCCCTTGATAACCATTTTGCCAAATTATAAGTCGGAGAACCTACAGCCGAAACAATTGGGCGCATAGACTTGTCCGGTTTATGAATTTTTGGCAAAGCATACAATTTTGGTAAAGATAGTATGAACAGAGTCAACGGTCCAATTCCTTCAAGTTCTTTGTTCCTACTACTTTAGTGGCGGAAATCTAACTGTTACGCTCAGTTGGCTCTGACTCGGTTGGCTAGATTTTGCCACGCCCACTCGGTGCCCACTGAGCGAGTATATAAACGCCCAACTTGTAGATTGTACTTTAGTTCATAATCATCTGCTGATGATGCTAACATGGTTAGCGAAACGCGCGTCCAGTGTATAAGTAAAAGTGTTTTGGTGTCAATACAACCAACCAAACCACAATTGGTGATTTAGTGTTTTTATTTTGCTGTGTAACACCAAAGGTTCCAACCCTCAACTGTAATAAAAAACAAACAACCAATCACGGCCGGTCTCGATCAATTTTAGGAAAGGCGGGAACTAATTTTTATAACACGGGCTCATATTTATTGTACTATTTTCAGAAATATTTTGCGAAATGTTTGACGAAATATTTCCAGAAATATTCTTCTATTTCGGGGACGTGTAGAGTAGGGGCTGTTTAAAACATTTGCTAAAACAGTTTTTGCATATATTATGTATCTCGAAACAACGTTTTGGGGATAAGAGGGGTTTTGCAACTTGAAACCACAAATGCAAACACACGTGCTCTTAATTCTAGTATATGTTATAATTACCTTGAAATCGTCATTTTTCTAAACTCTACCACGAAAAGGCAATACATTAGCCGCATTAGACATCTTAATTAAAGTATGCTGAGTGGAATTACGCTAAATATGACATAACAAACATAATTTATAGCGCCCGACTATTCCAACGCCCAGCGTAATTCGTATTCAACGCTGGCGTTAATAATTCAACATTTTAAAATGGCCGCCAATCGCATTAACCTATATATCCAGTCTTGTTATCTGCCGCACGGAAAAAAATAAACCATATTTTTTTGTAATAATTATATCCCTTTACTCGCAGATTTGAGTTATATGCTCATGTATATTAAACTGATAGTATCGCGAGCAGGTTACATTTCGCTTAGGCTGCTAAGCCAGTTTTCGATTTTTATGAGTATTATTATTTTCAGGTGTATGCTAAATTTGGGATTCCCAGTTTCCAAAAATTATGGTGTATCACACTTTAGGACCTTGGAAGCCATTAAAATTCTTAATAAAAACCTCTTTAGAAATTATCAATTCGAACAATAATTTTGAAAGAATTTATTCTGCATATTGTAGAAAATGAAAACGAGAAACCGCCTATTTACGATTTTACAATTACGTATTTTAAAGTTTTATATACTGAGTTTTACTGGACCGATTTTGATGATTTTTAAAGCAATTTGTAGCTAAATTATTTGACTTTTTAACGTCTCTTTTTAAATTAAGAACAAAAGTTGGCATCTGTCAATTATACAAGGAAAAACAAAATGTCGATATTTTGGTGAAAGTTTGAAACAACCTGTGGAGTACGTTAATAAAGCAAGGACTTAATTTTAAAAATAATTTTACCATCTAGATGTGTCTTTTCTCGATAGTTTGTTATTTGGTTCGTCTCAATAGTTTTATATTTTTTTGGAGATATTCGCTTTTGAAGAAAATACTAACGTTTTTTCGTATTTTCTATATTAAAACCATACCTTTGCTTTTGGTCCTAGTCAATAGTAATCAATAAACCTATAAAATAGTATTTATGATGTAACGTCACTGTCTTTCTTTCAAAAAATCATATTATTGTCATCTGTTGTGCAGTCTCTAGCAGAGATAGTTTTAAGTCCGAAAGGTTGATCTCTACCATCATCAATTAATGCAGAAATAGCCGATACTTCAGAACTTAAAACCATCTTTACTAGAGTTAACGTCAATAAACAATAATAATATGACTTTTCACATTACATAAACAATATTTTGTAAGTGTGTCGATGAAGAAAGCAAAGACATGCTGTAAATCGTTACTGTCTTACTCAAAAGCGAATTTCTCCAATAAAAATAAAGCTATTGAAATGAACCAAAAAAGAATTTGTCGAGAAAAAACGTATCTAGTTGACGAAATAATCATTTAATTCCTTGCTTTGTTAATATATCCCACAAGGTTTTCAAACTTTTGCCAAAATATCAACATTTTGTTTTTCCTTGTATAATTGACATACGGGAGCTTTCGTTTTTAATTTAGAAAGAGATACTAAAAAATTATCAAAATCGGCATACTAGATCAAAATATATTAAGTTTTAAAATA
>NW_022146143.1:0-7468 GCF_002938485.1 Sitophilus oryzae | reverse complement strand
GTTCCGTAATAAGAAAACTTTCAGGAAACTGATAGAAACGGAACATAAAACCATAACCAAGGTAAGCAACGGAATACACCCTAAGTGAAAAAATGTAAATATCTGTGATTTTTTGCGTAAAAAATGTCTCTTGGTAAAAATCACTACGAGGAACCGTTCTCAAGATATTTCGAATGGAAATAGTCAATACATGTCATTATTGACAAACAATAAACACGTTGAGTATATAGATAGTTATTTTTGACTAAAATAATATATTTGGAAAATTTGTATTTTCTTCAATTAATCATAAATTTTTCTGCAAAAAATAATGATAAAACAGTTTCTGTTGAACTTTTTGCACAAAAACATTTCAAATTAATGATTTCAGTCTAATTACTATTTATAGTCAACATTATTTAACTTATGTCAATGATGATATAGGTATTGATAATTTTGATTCCAAATATTACCATTACTTGTAGCGATTTTTACCAAGAGACCTTTTTTTACGTAAAAAACGTCGTAAATTTATATATTTTTTACTCACTAGTTTTATACAGGTACTTACGAAAAGTAATTACTCTTCAAACCAGTTAGAAAATATGTAGGTGGTGCCCTCTACAAGTAGCAGTCATATTGACACCAAAATCGAGTTTTTCATGTCAAAAAATCCCCAAACACCAATTTTCATCCAAATATTGGCGTTTTCATCCAAAAACTTGTACACCCTGTATCTCCGAAACTAAGCATTTTAGGACATACATTTATACGAACTTTTTTGCTTATTTTTATCTGAAGAAAATGCTGACAAAGTTTCAGGAATACAGTTCGAACCATTCTGTATATTTACACCCTATCAGAAGTTACTTTATAGATTTTTTATAGTCCATACAGTATATTTATTGATCTATTGTGCTTCTCAGTTATATCCATTTCAAAACGTATATCTTGCAGACTGAACCTTTCATATACCTTTTTTAATCGCCTATGTATAAAAAATAAGGAGAGTAGTACTCCACCATATATACTGTCATATATTAGCAGTACCAGCACTCCACAGTACTAAATTTGTGTGATTTCATTAGTTTTCTACTTTTGGCAACGCACGACATTCACACTGCACCGATAACTTGTCGTAAATACACGACAAAATAGAGACTCTTTGAACTTTACTAACTCGAGACGGGACCACAATTAACTATAACAGATGCGAAAGAAAGCGACTGCATCGGAAACCGTTCGGCAAACCCGACACGCCTTTTGAGTGGTGTAAATACACCAGTCGTTTAGTCCGGAAACCCATGCTGTGTCGTATTCGCTTGCTGAAGTGACATAGTGCGTGGTTATACGTTTCTTTTTAAAAACGCGTGTAGGATTTTTGTTCAACTTTTGAACTGTTATTTCTAAGTTTTGGTAATTTGTATATCTTATTTAAAATGGGATACAAATGTATTTATTTATAAGGAAAAATAAGATATTTATAGCATAAAAAAATTAATTTATTTAACAAAATTTAATTAACAATGTGACAAAATAGTTACCTTTCTATTGGTTCTATCGGACTTTTTCGACGACTATAAATCTTTATTTGTAAACTTTAATACATCAAATATTTTCAATCTAATAAATCATTTAATGATGTAAATAGAGGAAATTTCTCACATGGGTGGTCAAATTCTATAGTTTTCATTATATCAAACAGCCTCTGAGAAATGTTTTCAACTCAAAATGCCTTTAATTATGTTTGACTACATCATTAAAAAGGGTCTTCAAATACATCAATGTGATATTTGTCTAAAATTTGCAAAAGAATCCGAATCTCTGGATAACTCGAAATTATTTACCCATTTAATAGCCTTTGATCATGAAAGTGGAAAAATTTGTTCATTTTATTTACAGGCTGGAAAAATTATTTATATTAAATTTTGATGAGTTTTGCACTGAAGAAAACATTCAGAGGCTGTTTGATATAATGGAAACTATAGAATTTGACCAACCATGTGAGAAATTTCCTCTTATTTACATCATTAAATTATTTATTAGATTGAAAATATTTTATGCATTAAAGTTTACAAATAAAGATTTATATAGTCGAAAAAAGTCCGATAGAGGCAATAGAAAAGTAACAATTTTGTCAAAACTTTAATTAAATTTTGTTAAATAAATTAATTTTTTATACTATAAATATCTTTTTTTTCCTAATCTCCTACGAACTGATATAATATGACGAGTAATCTATTAAATTACTGTGAGATTATATGCCTCGATAACATATTGGTGCAGATTATTTTCACCCAAACAAATAATAACCCAAACTAGTATACATTGATGCGGATTGTCTATGAACTCTTTCTGAAGGTCACAGAAACCTGAACGCGGAATTCGGTGTTCTTTCGCATTGTTATAGTTAATTTGTGACAGGACATTCAAAAGTCTCAACAAAAATGAAAGAAAATGTCGCAGAAAGGTATTGGATTTATCGCTACTTTGTCGTAAAACCTGAATGTTCAGGTTCATGTTCAGGTGAAAACAGGTTCGTTCAAATTTTATGGATCTGTGCTGACCATTATTCATCTAATCGAACCATATTCTAGGCAGTGTTCCGATTCATTTCTATGACTCATTTAAATACTCAAATTATTATATACAGGGTGGTCCGAATTGTATACCGGAAACTTCGGCAACATATTCTGCACATAAAAATAAGTAAAAAAGTTCGTATAAATGTATGTCCTAAAATGCTTAGTTTCGGAGATACAGGGTGTAGAAGTTTCATTTTTATTTCGATCTTTTCCAAATAATTTATAAAATAACGCCAATATTTGGATGAAAATTGGTGTCAGGGGGTTCTGTGACACGAGAAATTTAATTTAGATGTCAAAATGACTCCTATTTGTAGAGGGCGCCACCTACATGTGTTTTAACTGTTTTGAAGAGTAATAACTTTTCGTCCGTACCTGTATAAATCTACTGACTGAAAAAATATACATTTCCATGAATTTCTACGTAAAAAATGTCTTTTGGTAAAAATCGCTCCGAGCAACCGTTCTCAAGATATTTAAAATGGAAATAGTCAAAACATGTCATTATTGACAAAAAATAAGCACACGTTGAGTATAGTTATTTGACTGAAATAATAAATTTTAAATTTTTTAATTAATCATAAATTTTTTTCTTCATAAAATTGGTGATTTAACAGTTTCTGTTGAACTTTTGACACAAAAAGTTTCAAAATTTATGATTTCAGTCTAATAACTATTTAGTCAATATATTGAATTTATGTCAATGATGACAGGTATTGATAATTTTGATTCCAAATATCTAGAGAACCATTACTCGTAGCGATTTTACCAAGAGAGATTTTACGTGGAAAGCATCGTGAATGTATATTTTTTTAATCAGTAGTTTTATACAGGTACGGACTAAAAGTTATTACTCTTCAAACCAGTTAAAAAATATGTAGGTGGCGCCCTCTCCAAGTAGGAGTGCTATTGACATCAAAATCAAATTTCTTATGTCAAAAAACTCCCACGCACAAATTTTCCTCCAAATATTGACGTTACTTCAGAAATTATTTGGAAAAAATCGAAATAAAAATGAAACTTCTACACCCTGTATCTTCAAAACTAAGCATTTTAGGACATACATTTATACAAACTTTTTAACTTATTTTTATCTGCAGAATATGCTACCGAAGTTTCCGGAATACAGTTCGGACCACCCTGTATATACGCGGTGCTATTTTATGGATCTGTATCCGCCAGGATTCAATTGAACGAATCGTATTCTAAGCGGTGAATCGAATCACACGTTTCGTCTTTAGTACTAGGAACGACATGTTTAATTTTTGTCAACTTCTACTGTGAATTGGTATGTTCGGTAAAACATTTTTTGAAACATGGCAACGCTGGTAAAATATGAATTCGATGTCAAGGTGAAAAAATTACTAATACCGCTGCTTAAGATATATATCATATATCTACGTTTGCAATTGGGAAATGAGACTGAATGATGATTATCAGCTGGTGATTTTTTCTAATTGGTTTGTTGACAACATGCCGAGAAAAAAATATAGCGAAGTTTATTAGAATGGACTGCAGTAATGATATATCATTACATTAAATCACCTGTTTGTCTTAGTGGATCTAGAGATTAATTATAAATTGTTATTATATTATTGGTAATAATATACAGCAGTGGCACGAAAAAGAAAATAATTGATTCCTAGAAAAATAAAGTTCAGGTAAATAAAAATACTGTTTTCATATTAGTGAAACAAATATATATATTTAATATAATAATAATATATAAATTTATAATATCTAAGTATGTATATCTGAAGAAACTCAATGATATTCAAATCTAGAATGCCATCCTATCTAAAGAAGAAAATATTCGACCAATGTGTACTACCAATAATGACCTATGCATGCGAAACCTGGAGAATTAAAATTGACATCATAAGGAAATTGCAGGTCGTACAACGCTCAATGGAACGAAATATATGCTGGGAATAACCAAGAGAGGCCGTAAAAGAATAGAGTGGATACGACAAATGCCCTAGGTAATAGATGTCATCCACAGAGTCAAATCCCTCAAATGGAAATGGGCAGAATCGACACCTGGCTAGAAGAAGGGACCACAAAAATTACAGCATGATACCCACGAGGAATTAAGAGACCTAGAGGAAGACAGAACCTGAGATGGGACCTCGATATTAGGAAATTAGCAAGGATAACTTGGGTCCGCATAGTCAACAATAGACAAAAATGGGCTCAACTACAAAGAGAGTATGTGAGGGAGGCGACACCATAGTTGGAAATTGTTGAATAAGCTGAAAATGATGATGATGATGATCTAAATGAATTTAATTTAATTAATTTTATGATAAGAAAGTTATATTCGAATAAAATTTATCTAACTAATTTAACAAGCTATATTTGACAACCAAAATAGTCTATAAAACCTTTCGACGTACGCTTCAAATAAAAATATACTTTTCTTGAAGCAAAACAAAACACAAATAAAATCTTCTTATGGCACCATCTTCAATGAAAGTTTGCAACAATATACCAGGCCAGTCTTTTATATTTTTCAACCACGAGTGTTTACGTTTCCCTTTAAGTCCTCTTCTGCTTTCGATAATTAATTTCAGGTACTTTTGCTGTGTCAAGTATGGTGTCTTTGTTTTTTTATATTTGTAAGTAATTCTCTTTCTTTGTTAAGATTTCCAAGAACCTCTTCATTGCGTACATAATTTGTCCAGGGTATTTTTAATAAATATAGATCCACATTTCAAAAACTTGAGCAACAAATAAAATATTTAGAACTCAAAATTTAAAGTCCGTATATATATATATATATATATATATATATATATATATATATATATATATATATATATATATATATCATATATATGACTTGTTATCAAAGAATGTGCATTCTCTGAACGTGGCCGTACCATATTAATTGTTTTTGTTCTATATCATTTACTATTGTTCCCTCTAGTCCCATCTGTTGTCTAATGTCTTCATTTCTGATCTTATCCCTCCGTGAAATTCTCATTGCTCTTCTAATCGCGTCCATTTCTGTTGTCTCTAATTTCCTTTTATTCCTTTCAGTGAGTCGCCATGTTTCACATCCATAGAGTAATATGCTTTTAACTAGTGTCTCATATATATTATATTTCCTGTTTTTTGTAATTTCAGTGCTCCATAGAATGCCATTTATGCATCTGATAACTCTTCGTGCCTGTATTACTCTGTTGTTTATTTCTCTATCGTCCGTTCCATCTCCTGTAAATATCGATCCCAGGTACCTGTAATCTTCACATGCCCTAATTTCCATATTATTGTCTAAAATAAGATTTTCTGTATTAGCTCCAATTGAAAGGTATTTTGTTTTCTCAAAACTCAAAATTATTACCTAGTTAAAATCTACCTACTTCAGAATAAATAGTATTTAACAATAACATTTATAATACAGAACGAAACTTATATGTAATCACTCTTTATTTCTGACTACAATTTTTGCAAGGAAGAAAATTGGAATACAACTTTAATTTTTTTTTGTAAATAAACATGATAATAAAGAATAATCCCACAGTTATCTCGGCAAAATAAAATTGACCGGCTAAATTGGTGCCTTCATCAAAACTGGACAATTGAGAATGGCCTAAGATGAGATGACCATCGAATTCGAGTTCTCAGAGCTTCAGGAAGACGAGCGAGACTCCAGGCTGCCAAATCTGCACTAAGATAGCAAGGAGGAATTTTAATGTTGTGGGTATTATGCTAAGAGCAAAAATTTCATTGTTATTGTATATTGGTATGTTGATTTAGTGCTAGAACCAATCGTTAGGTTTTGGAAAGCTGCAATTGGGGATAGTTTTTACTTTATGCTCGATAATGCACCTCCCCATACCAGCAGCCTGGCTAGAAAATGTCTTGAAATGGAAGGTGTCTTAGTTTTGAACTAGCCTGCATGTTCACCAGATCTCAGGACCAGATAAGGGACCATCTCAAAAGAAGGGTTAGAGCTCGTTGAAACAATCCACGAAATCTTGCACAGCTTATTGATGCAGCATTACCAGAATGGAAAAAATACCCCCAGACAATGTTGACATAATTTAATAAGAAGCATGCCACCGAGGATAGAAGCTTGCATAAGGGCTAGAGGTGGCAACACGGATTATTATAATTATCATTTTTTTGTTTTTTGACCATTAAAAATTTAAATCTCTTTTCGTTTCAGAAACCAAAAAATACCATTGTGTTTATTTTTGGAACTGATTAATTTTGCTATATGGATTATTTTTCATTAAAAGTGTTTGGTAAGGCCTGTTCTATTTATTCTTAAACCTAAAATGTTCATACGACTCAAAAATTATGAAAAATAATAGATATTTCATAAAAGTTTGGTTGTGTTTAGTCAAATACTTTGTTGATTCGTCATTTTATAGATATTCTTCGGTATAAAAAAATATAAAAAAATGTTTTGGCTTATATAGGAAGAAACAGCCAAAATATATAAAATAAAAAATACTGATATATCCTTCCTTGTGGTTTTCTTGAATCATCATCATGATGATCATCATCACCACGTGAATCTACTAAAGAAAAACATATTTTTTAGTTCACAGTAACTTGTGTTCTAAAATGGCATAACAATGTTGTCTTTTCCGCCACACTGTACTCACGGTCTACAATCCATAAACCATATTAGTTCTCGGACCTTTAAATATAACTTTAAATAATATGTTAATAATGCTATGCATGAATACAATCCAGGATCAAAAATGACGATTTATGAAATGCCAGAAATTATTGTCCAGGCTTTTACATTTTCAGCAACTGCTTCCAATATTGTCGTCAATAAACCTGTAAGATTTGTCCAGTTAAAGGTTGATTCTCACTATACCTTCCGTTTCCATTCCATATCCGTTCCGTATTTTTTATTGTATTGACACTATACGTAAGCTTCC
>NW_022146142.1:0-3374 GCF_002938485.1 Sitophilus oryzae | reverse complement strand
TAAATTTCGTTAACAAGTATAATAGGGGTAGTTTATTTCAACCCCTTCCACTCATTTTAAAAAAGTGAGAAAATTACCAGAAAGTGTGTTTTCATAACAGTAATGCTTCCATAAAATTTCATTAGTCTATCTCTTTTCGTTTTCAAGATAAAAAATTAAAACATTATTTTTCTGCCATCTTTGTACCGCGATATCTTCCTAATTTTTTAATGGTTGACTTTTGACCCAACGTTTATGAAGCAAACTACCCTTTATTTTGAACAAGGAATCACCCCCTGAAGTTTTTCTCATTTGTTTTAAAGCACCCTGAATATTACCAAATCATTCAGTACATGTACAAAAAAGTTTGTGCTTCAAGAACAAATTATTAATAAAGGTATGAGGTAATAGATATTACAGTTACTAGACGGTACTACAGGAATACAAATATGTTAGTGTTTTTACCAGAAGAACATAGGAAATGCAAAGATTAATTTTTGAAGGCCGTAAATCAATAGGAGGTATGTAATCCTATTTCTCAAACCAATTTGCTAATAGGAGATCGCCTTTTTTAAGAAAAGGTCGCCATTTTCATAAGTTATATCAATACTATTCAATCATCTAAGAGCAAACATGAAACTGAACAATATCAACAATGTAGTTTACTACAGACTATGATCTTTGCAAAGAGATAAAAAAATACCAAAAGTTAAAAAGAATTTTGTACCGTATTTATTACATAGAAAATCATATGCTTCAGCATGTACTAAGCGTATGTCGCACATTCGCGTAGAAAAAATACATTTTCAAATATGGTGCAAAGGTATTATTTGTTTTTTAAATATATTTATCCTACAACAATTTAGGAAATAAAGTACTAGATATGTCTATGTGTAAGGCAATTTCACCCTTAAACCAAAAAATCATTACAAGGCTAAAAATATCATCTTTGATTAAACAACCAGAAGACACAAGTACGAAACAAATTAACAGACATGTTTTTATACAGACAAATTAACAGACATGTTTTATACAGGGTGAGTTTTCTATGATGTTCTCTATGGGCATCTCGGAAACTACTGGAGATAGAGAGTCGGTTAAATGGAGAAAGAATTGCAGTTTTGTGGGGTCATAAATATGCCCCTTTCGGATTTTTGAAAAAGTTCATGGCTTACTAGATATTTGGAAAAAAACAAATTTCGGCTATTTTAAAAATTGTCACTAATTCCATTATAAGCTATTTTAGACAAAAAGTTTTCGGATAAAAGTTGTAGATAATCACATTCTTAATGAGATTGTGTCCTCCGTTATTTTCTAAAGCCTGTCATTTTTGACATATGCCACAAACATATGTTTTTTTAAATGGAAACCATAGTTGGCCATGACTTCATAAAAAGCGCCATTTCTTAAACTTTTCAGGGATATAAGCTATAATATGTTTTCTTCGAAAAATTACAGTTATAGCCAATTCTTATCATTTTTAAACAATTTCACTTAATTAGCCATGGAAACAAGTTTAATCGTCTTTGCTCTCATAAATGTGAAGCTGTCACATCCAAACTTTGTAAATTAAAATAAACAAAAATTGTAAATATGAATTTTTCAAATGAAGAAAAGCGTGTAGGATTATTGGTTCAACTTTTCTTGACCATACATTTTCGAGGATACGTTGACCGGTGAATGTTACGTTTTTTAGAAAACGGTTTTCAAGACATGTTAGGAAAGTTAAATTTAGTTAAAGACAATTCTTATCTTTCTTGACTAATTTCACATAGATTGCATAGTATTTTTATTCTGTTATGATTTATAACTTATAAAAAGTCAGAATATATCACTAAACGGTTCTTTACAATTTTGATTACACAAACTACTCGTAAAGTTTAAAAAAATAATATCACTACATACCCTTTAAGTTATTTTAGAAAATGTTCAAAAACTCCGCCATTGTTTTGAGTTGCATCTTTTTAAAACTGAATTACTACTTATTCTCACCGAAGGACCAGTCGACTTAATTAAACTTCTCTCGTACCGCCACTTCTAGTGCCTCTCTTAATTCATAAGAGTTTTTGTAAACCTTATTGTTAACCATACGGCATAAAAAAATTTAAAATGAATATGTCAGGTGATCGAGGAGACCCATGCAATTGGTCCACCTCTTCCTATCCCGGAGTTTGCATAATGTTGGAACCATTCTATTGATGCGCGAGTACCTACGCGCTTTTTTTCATTTGAAAAATTCATATTTACAATTTTTGTTTATTTTAATTTACAAAGTTTGGATGTGACAGCTTCACATTTCTGAGAGCAACTGCGATTGAACTTGTTTCCATGGCTAACTAAGTGAAATTGTTTAAAAATGATAAGAATTGGCTATAACGCAGTAATTTTTCGAAGAAAAGATATTATAGCTGATATCACTAAAAAGCTTAAAAGACGGCGCTTTTTATAAAGTCATGGCCAACTATGGTTTCCATTTAAAAAAACACATGTTTGTGTCGCATGTCAAAAATGACAGGCTTTAGAAAAAATCAGAGAACACAAACTCATTAGGGATATGATTATCTACAAATTTTATCTGAAAACTTTTTGTCTGAAATAGCTTATAATGGAATTAGAGACAGTTTTTAAAATAGCCGAAATGTGTTTTTTTAGAACTATCTAGTAAGCCATGAACCTTTTCCAAAATCTGAAAGGCGCATATTTATGACCCCATAAAACTGCAATACTTTCCCCATTTAACCGACTCTCTATCTCCAGTAGTTTCCGAGATACCCATAGAGAACATCGTAGGAAACTCACCCTGTATATATATTATATAGAAAATGTGTTTCATATTTCATTCAATTATGAAAAATACCATATTTTATGTTCAAAACATATCTAGTTTATTATGGAACTGAACAATGTTTTACTATTAAGACTATTATTTTCCTATTACTGTTAATATATTAAATTGTAAATAATAAAAAAATTAAAAAGTGCCGGTCAGTAGACGGATAAGGGTGTCATCATCAGGCACAATTCTCATTATAACGTACCTCCACCGTCACGTCGAGACGCCATGGGGACGTTACGAGTAGTATGAATATGTTCATTGTTGTCCATTTAAGAATATTTACTGTAATGGCCGGCGGCAAGCCGGCGCACAGTGGTTTCGGCAATGGAAAAAAAACAAAAAAGAGGGTGTTAAATCGGGTTTAAATTATCCTATCTTACATCGAGTTAGTTCAAAGACAATATAATAATATTACTTTTTTAATTTAATTACTAGTTTTGAATTTACAGCACCTCCTTTTTGACAATTTTCTTAATATACGAAACGCGCAAAAATAAAGCGAAAACAAGTAATATTTTACAGCCCTTCTTTTAATTCCTAAAAATCGGTATTACCCAGG
>NW_022146141.1:0-5392 GCF_002938485.1 Sitophilus oryzae | reverse complement strand
CCATGAGCGGGAGCATAAAATAATAAATACAAGAAGAAGTGTCAAGTCAATGTTAAATTATGGAAACAGTGTGGCTGCCTGGGTAACTAATTTCAAACATGGCGGCTGTGACATTTGACATGACTATGACATGACAATTTCAATTTCTTTAAATTCATTTCCGTTTCCGGTTTTTTATCCGCGGGACCTTCAATTCAAATATATGTGTATTTTTATCCTTTTTATCACTAAAATCAGTTAAAAATAAAACAAAAAGTAATTTACAATCATTTATTTCAAACATGCAATCAAAATAAGTACAATATATAACAATATTGTTTAAAGAACCTGAAATAAAATCTAGGATTTAAAAAAAAAGCTATTTAAAATAGAACATATAAATAAATATATATTATTTATTATCACACTTGTTAATATACACCAAACACCCCATAAAACACCTTTAAATGGTATAATACAATGAAAATACAAGCTTAAAAAGCTAGGTAGGTTAGGATTATTTGAATTAAAAAAAAACATGCAATTAACAGTTATATTAAATCAATGTCATATTAAATGTTTTAATAGAAGAAAGAACACCTACTACTGTGTATTAATGTTTAAATGGTTAGGAATATAAAGGGTCTACTTGCTAAATATGGAAATAAATGAAATCGATTTGATGACTAACATGCAACTCTAAATTTTGTAGTATCTACTGTAGGCACAATACAATATATCTAAATATATTCTGTGCTATAAGTAAATAATGCATGCAGATATAATCAGATTTAACACTGCCTTATAACTGACCCATTATAAGATTATGAAATAAGACTTTAAATTATATTAAATAGACTACAGCAGATTTTAGACCTTGTAATAATAGATAATTGACAAAATGGTGAATTATATCTACATGCTGATCTACTTAAAAAAATTTAAATCAAATAAATATAAATACCTACATATTATTACAACTACAATACTGCAAACACCAAACGTACATTCTTAAACCGATATTAAAAAAACAATTATGACCAAAGCATATTAGTATTAACCTAATTTTTGTTTTTTAGAAACATTACCACTATTTTTAACTTGTCTCTTATTTGTTCTCTCATTTATGTTTTTACAAAATTTAAAAATCGACAATTTTATGCATTTATTTATTAAGTCTTCATAGACGTTTAAATGTTGTGAGCAATATGGAAACTTATTAAAAATATGTTTATATACTGTTTTAAATTTAGTTATAATTGGAAATTCATGACCATGGAGATTAAGAAATTCATTTACTGTTTTAAAAATTTGGTCAACTATATTGATAATTAATTGGCTGGCATATTTTAATCGGGATTGCGTGTCATATTCTTTAAACTGAATAAATAAATGCTCTGGTTCTATATCTTTGGCAAAAATTAGACTAATACAATTGGTACAATGAGGTATTGATAATTTTGAAAGTAAATATCCGGCAGTATAGGCAGTTCCCAATTTGTTACTGTAATCAAAGTTATCATCAATTTGGTCTTCAATCTCATTATCATCACAATCATCAGGATCTGGAGCATTGGTCGCTTCGGCGTTAGTGTCAGTCAATAAAATGGACAAGTTTGATAAATTCTGACAATAATCGGGTTCTACATTTCCCTTTTTTATTGGTATTGAATTAGAAATATTATTAAGAATAACTGTTTTTAAGGCAGCAGTAAATTGATGACATGAGGGATTAGTGTTAAGTATTCCATGCTGCCTTACTAATCCAAATGTGTTTTCTAAGGGGTCCTGATTAAATGCCCTCATAGGTAAAAATAAAAATTTAGTATTTAATTTATCCCATATGTATAAAATTGACGTGATTGTGATTTTCCACCCACGAATAAAATTTTGTTTTTTAGTTATATCTATAAATTTATTAACATTATTAGGATCATCTGAATTGATTTCATAAAGTTTCCATAAATCTAATTTATTTAACATTTCACTTAAAAATTCAAGATGTGGAGAACTGGCAGAAAAGGCACATCTGTAGGGTTTTTCACAGAAATTAAAATTATTTGAGTTTAACAGGTCAAATAGTCTATCAATTAACTCAGCAAACTCTGCAGTATGTATGGCCTCTAAGTCTAATTTACCTATTGCAACATTAGTCTCAATGGAAGCAGCCATTGAATGGCTAAGTTGCCGTGCAGCTGTTTTAACTCTCATTTTGTTGTAACTATCTTTAAAATTAAAATTTTCATTTGTTAAATAGGGTAACTGACTAAATGCTCTAGTTTCTTTGTCTATATAAAATGCTGACTCTATATACTGAAATTTTGCAAATTTGTTTTTATCAAATTCCAAAACACCCCTTAACAGAGCATTTCGGGTATTTTTGAGTAAATGAGGCACATCAAAAATAATACAGATATCTTCATTATTAACGGAAAATAGATGTTGAGTTGAAGGTTTTGTTTCTAAATTAAGAGCTCTAAGGGCGGCTTGGTTAGTGGCACCTTGATCACACACAGTTGAAATAATTTTTAAACCAAGACCCTGTAATTTACTTATTATATATGGTATTAGAAGTTTTAAAGACCCAGTGGAAATTGAGGAAGATGTAAAATAATAAGCGATAACTTGTTTCCACTGTTTTCTTATTCCGCGAATCATAAAAGCAAGAGCATGATTTGCTGGTTTAATAGATCGCCCTAAATGGCCAAGATCTTCGTAGCCGATCATTATTTGTTTATGAACATCAAAATGGAAACCACTACTTAAGGCCATTTCGTCAAATAATAAGCAACAATATTTATCGTCTTCGTCCATTTTATCAACTTCTATTTTTAAATATTCTATTAATTTATTATTAAAACCTGGTTCAAACGAAAATTTAGCCAAAACACGTTTTAAAGAACGAATTGATGGTAGTTGAAAATAATGACAAAGATACCTATACAACCTTGGACTGCGTTTATACATAGATAAGGCAAAAGTTTTGTCATCAACAGACCATCTTTTACCTTTGGATGTTCTTTCTACATTACGCAACTGAGAATTTATAAAATTTTTAGTGACACTGTTTAAATGATTTTCAATAAATTCAAATTTCCCTTCATCCTGTAACTTTTTTAAAACGTTTACTTTATTCCGTTCCATTTCTAATGTCTTTTTTAATTTTGAAAATTTTGAACTAATATTTCTGTGTACCTTATACATTTGATGCTCTCTATCAGACATAGAAGTGTTAGCTTGGCTTGTACTAGCCACTGCATTATCTGAATCGTCTATTACTGAGATATCTGTACTAAGAAAATTGAATTGTATACTATTATTCGAAATTAAATCTAAATTTGATATACTTTGTGAGAGATCAACATTACTAGTGTGCACTGGATTGAGAATTTCATTAGAAGTACCAGGTAAGCAATAATCATTATCGTTTTGCAGATTAGAAACATTAGAGAGAACTAAGTTAGGTACTTCTTTAGATGTACTAGGTTGGCAATCATTATTATTATTTTTAGAAATATTTAAATTAAAAGAGGGTACAAATTTGAGAATTTCATTAGAACTACCAGATAAACAATAATCATGATCATTCTGAATGATGTAACATTTTGGAATAGCCCCAAAGTTTAACTTAATTTTATTAGGTTTAATATATTCACTAGGAAGAAAATGATCTTGACATACATAGAAATTATTACATTTAGTGTTATCATTTATATTACATATTGCTGTCCATTGGCGGCACGCAGAAACATTTTTTGTAGGAAATCTAAAGAATGATTTATTTCTATAATTCGGATCTGTTACAGGAGCAAAGTACTTATTTGAACAATTAGGAAATTTACAGGAATACTTCATTGTACCAATATCCATTTTAATAGTGCAAAATAATGAATAATTTAATCTGGAGGAATTAGGAAAACAGGACGGATCTTTGAAATTGCAGGACTCAGAAACGAAGGGTATCTGAAATTAACAGAACCATTCATATTTTTTTCTTTTTTTTATATTTAGAGATAAATTCGTCAATTAACATTATGTTTATCCTTAAACTTGTTTGAACCATCATTATTGTAAATAATAGAATGAATGTAAACATAATAATACAAAAATATGTCTACCAGATTTTACCTACACTTCCTCAAAAATTATGGTAATAATTTTGACCAATACTGCTACACCTCTCTCCAAAGACCCGAAACTTGGTTGTTGAAGGAACTCGACCTGAAAGAAAACTAAAAAACATACTTTGAATTTCTTTGAATATATGTGAAATTATGTAAGATGAATGTTTTATGATTTTCTATATTTTTTAATTTAAAATGTTCATCAATATTAAAAATATAACTTCTTTATGACACAACATTTTTCCTTACAGATTTGCAACTTACTTTTAGATTATTTTTTTTTAATAAAATTTGAGTCCTTACAGTAAAGGTTTGGAACCTTGAGAAACTTAATAATTTTAAATTTCAATATTGAGATATTCATTTTCTATCTACTCTTAATTTGAAAGTTTAAAAAAAAATTATGGCTTACCGTAAAACAAATTATATTTTCAATGATCCAAAAAGGCACAGCAACAGGAAACTGGAAGAAATCTGAGCAACAGGAGTCTGGAAATGGAGACCTGGAAACAGCAACCTGAAACTGAAACATAAATACATATATAGTGTGTCGCAGAGTTGTCATTACAGGAAGATAAACTTTTTTATTATCAACATTGTGAGAAAAATGCATTCTTTATAAAATAAAATATATATAATATTTAATAATTTACTTTATAAATTGTGTGTGTCCTTATTGACCATTTAGGAACAAGCACAATTTTTGTGCTAGTTTTTGTGCTTTTATTATTTTGCAGAATGCATTTTTCTCAAAATGTCAAACAGATAAACTAATAAAAAAGTTGTTTTCCTCTTGTAAAAACAATATGGGGACATACTGTAGAGAAATAGATTGTTTAAACCAAAATGGATTTCCTGACTTTATTTTTTATAATAAATAAAATAAGGTTTATTATATTTCTAAATAATCAGTAAATTATTTTGATTTGAAATAATAAGATAAATAATATATTAAAGTGTAATAGGAATGACTTACAAAAAATAGTAGTGAAAAGGCTTTCTCAGTTTAGAACTGGTTGGGACACCTAGAAATCCTCGAAAGGTGAGTTTGGAACAGATTCAAGGACCTGGAGCTAAGGACTTGGGAGAGGAACCTGGGATCAGCAGCCTGAACCTGAAATCTAAAAAATAGAAACATTACGATTAATCTTTACTGTTCCAAATATTCTAAACTTCAACTTTTCCAAAAAACTCAAAGATAAATTAATTAATATAAATATTTGAATAGTATATTTAACAGAAATGACTTACAAAAATAGTACTTAGTAAAAAAGCTTTCTCAGCTTCGG
>NW_022146140.1:0-7406 GCF_002938485.1 Sitophilus oryzae | reverse complement strand
AAGTTACAGCGATTTATTAAAAATGCATATTTTTGAATAACATCCCGTAACTCCGAAACGATAGCAGATATCGATATGCGGTTTTCACCATCATGTTTTTGACAAAAATTGAGCTCCAGACACCGATATTAGTTTTGGTCTATCTCCTATAGAAAAGGGTGTTTCCATTTAAAAGCGTCGAATTTGACCCATCCTGTACAATAAAGAGTATGGAACTGATACGGAACGGAAGCTACGTATAGCATCAATACAATAAAAAATACGGAACGGATATGGAATGGATATGGAATGGAAACGGAAGGTATAGTGAGAATCAATCTTAAAGCTTTATTCTGATACTTATTTTAATTAAAATAGACACAAAATAATAAAAATATTTTTATTAATGCATTAAAATAGGTCATATAATTAGATTTTATCAAAAGATTGGTGCTATATATTCAGAAAACCATTGAATATCTATAGTAATTGCATCAAGTTAATTTGCATCTTTATATGCATTATCTTAAAAGCTTTTACATTTTAATGGATGTAATACGTGTTTTAATGATTTACTTAGTAATAAAAAGACAAAACAAAAGACAGCAGCAATAAAATCTTTATTAGAATATGACAAATTCCTCAAGAAATTAGCATTTTTTATTAAATTAAAAAGACCGTACTAACAATATAATTATTATTGACAAAATTTGCATATTTTACTAAGGAGAATGAAGGGTTTTATGATAAATTTTCAATTTTTTTGTTGCCATGGCTAAATTATACAGGGTGAGTCGTAGGTAAGTGCAAATATTTTCTTAGGGCTAGTATATCTCGATAAAAGAAACATATTTTCTCTTTACCGTTTTTAACATATGTCCAAACTAACTTATATTATATAATAAAGTTACTTTACTTTGAAAATTAAAACAAAATGATGGCTTAAATTTTGAGAACCACTGGATCTTTTCTGGATTTTCTTTCTTGTAAATTTAATCTACTACCTATGTTTTTTTAATTTTTTTTTAACTAAAAATTAAAAAAAAATTTTAAACATTTTTCAAAAAATTCCAGAATTTCAATTTTTATTTGCGATCTTATAGACGTGTTCCTGAGGTAGAATTATGCTACCCCAAAAAATATTTGCACTTATTTAAGACTTACCCTGTATAGACCGTCGTAACTTAAACCATAACTAGTCTTTTTTAGTTTAGCAACAGTGTTTTATTAAATATTAAAATATTTGTAGATCCTGGATGTATTGAATGGGAGACAGTACCACCAAATTTCCAACCATCTGCTCCAAATTGCTGTCCAGAGCAAATCAGGTGTAAAAACAACGGATCCTGCTTACACGAAGACAAATTATACAAGAACTGGGAACAATTGCCTCTAAATGTCACAGGATGTGAAAAACGGTAGGTACATAGTTATTTTTTGTATTCTTTTAATTTTTCTAATATCTTATTGCCCTGTATATTTCTTATTATCTTTACTCTAGCTAATTAATGTTTTAATAAAATAATAAATTTTCTTATTTTTTTATTAAAAATACGTATTTCATAATTTACTATAATTTTCAATCACAAAAAGTAAAATTAATTTTTGAAGCGCCCTGGTACTCTTTGATGTATTTTTAAGCCCCGCCCAATTTCAGAATACATCTTCCTACAACTACAGGCGTTTAAACTAACCTACTTTCGACTAGCGATAACAGAGGGCAGCATATTCTTTTTTAACTACTGAACCTTTCAAGAGATGTCGCGACAAACGGTGTATTACATTTTTCTTTCCCGCCAAACGTCATCTACTTATCCAACTATACCGAGAGATGTCAGTATGATCTACAACTATCAATATTTATACCGAAATGCTTAAAGTTATGATAAATTTGAAGAATTCGGAATTCGTGCCTTAAACTTATGAGTAAGGAAAATATAAGAGCCCTGGTAATGCTTGGCTTACATGCTAGCTAACCTAGCCCGAATTTTTGAAGGGGAACAGGTCGTCCCATTGGACTGGCAGCTTACTTTCTCGCTGCCTGGTTCGGGTGAAGCGATCTTCCCCTATTTTATTAATTTTAAAATTAATTTTCTTGTTTTTTGTTACGTTAGTTTAATTTTATTTTCTTCTAAAGCCTATTTCATTTCTTTTGGTCTTTTTTTGAGTGAATTTTTATTGTTCATTATCAGTAATTAGACATAATTTTATTTTTTAATTTGATTATAAAAATATCTATTTTTTATTATTTTTCTGGTTCCCAATTCTCTATTTTATAAAATAATATCCTGTTACTTTTCTGTTTTTTTATACGATAGTTTTATTGTATTTTATTTTCTTTTTTATTAAAACCTATGTTATTTCTTTTGAGTGAGAATTTATTTTATTTATTTTTTGTTCTTTGTCAATAGACATAATTTCATTTTCTTTAATCTTATTTATTCATTATAAAAATGTCTATCTGTTATTATTTTCTGCTCTTTCGTTATATTGTCAGTTTTGTTCTACGTTAGTTTAATTTTATTTTCTTGTCTTATTTATTAAAGCCTATTTCATTTCTTTTGACCATTTATTTTAGTGAAAATATTTTTTGTTCATTATCAATTTCCTAATCACTTTTTCTAATCTTATTTATTAATTATAATAAAATCTCTTATTATTTTTCTGTTCCCCTATTTTATTAATTTTAAAAATATTCTATTATTTTTCGGGTTTTTTATTACGTCAGTTTAATTTTACTTTCTTGTTTTATATATTAAAACCTATTTTATTTCTTTTCGCTTTTTTGAGTGAGAAATTATTTTATTTTTTATTCATTTTCTTAGAAAAATATTTTTTTCTAATCTTATGTATTAATAATTATAAAAATATCTCTATCTCTTATTATACTTTTGATTTTTCATTACGTTAGTTTTATTTTATTTTCTTGTCTTATTTATTAACGCGAATTCTATTTCTTCTGGCCAGTATTTCTTTATGAATTTCTTTTAGTTTTTTTAGTTTATAAGACAACATTTCTTTTTTTAGATAATCAGTTTCTTAGCATACTCGTATTTCTGTTTTATCGTTATGTTAGTTTTATTTTTTGAGTATTTTTTTGTTTGAGAATTTATTTTATTATTTTTTTTGTTTATTATCATTCGACATAATTTATTTATTAAAATTATAATAATATATTTTATTATTTTCTAGTCTGTCGTTATACAATTGTTAGTTTTATTTTATTTTCTTGCCTTATTTATTAAAGTCTGTTTTATTTCTTCTGGTCTGTATTTTGAGTGATAAATTGTTTTATTATATTATTCATTATTATTAGACAACATTTTATTTTATTTATTTATTTATTTCGTTAATATTTTACTTATGCTGCATATGTGATAATCTATTATCTCCCATATTAGATTAAATCATTATTTATTTTACTAGATGTTACTGCGAAATGGGTAATGTGGAATGTCAACCAACATGTCCTCCTGTCACAGCCTTGCCACCACCTAACTTAGCTTGTTCATCAAGGGAGGCATCCCTTCAACACATCCCTGATGACGATTGCTGCATGTATTGGGTATGTCCCGATCCCAAAAATCAAGGTAATAGATACCTACTTATATTTTATACACTATATATTTGAAAAAAAAAAACGGCGTCAAGCTGGTTTGTCGTGATATAAAATGAGGCTTCATTTCCAAGCCAACTCTGACGACGATTTTTTTTTCGATCATATGCGTATGGTAACTAGTTCATTGGGATTCAAATTTTTACTTTTTTATTACACAAAAAAACATATACCGTGTGATCGAATAAAAACTACGTCATAGTAGGTGTTCAAATATTATGTATTTCATTTTGAGAAATTTCTGTGAGTAATACTACTCAGCTTAATCCAAAATGATATTTTTGGGACTACTGAGACAATGTTATTAAATCACACGGTATATCTAAATAAAAAATATATAAATGTATTTTCTTTTAGCCACAACTGGACGACCTGATACTGACAAAACCCGACAGAACCAAACAAGAACAAATAATAATATACCAAAGCCGAACAAAAACATATTTGCTGACAAAACTCCAAATAAAATTCTTGGTCCTCTCAGTGTATATGCTAACCAGGAAAATTCCTCGGTTAACGTGATAGATCAACACGAAAATCCATTCTACAAATTCCGTGAGAAACCCAAATTTCCACCAGTCAACAAAAACCAAGTCCCTGTTCGTCCACATCAACCTATTGGTCCAATTATACCAAACCAAAATAATCTTCCTGTCCCTCCTCGCCAGATGGAGGTAAATGATCCAGATTTGTTACACTTTCTTCAAGAGCATCCAGAAATATCCAATCTTCCTCACGGTTCTGTCGTGGAGATTCATTCTTTACCTCAGGACCATCCAAAAAATCCATTTATAAATGTGAACGATGTTATAAGTCCTTTGCAAACAACTCCGATAAGTCATAATCACCCTCATGCCGTTCCTACTGACATATCTCTTGAAGAAATATTGGAGGAACTTCATAAAAACATCAATCCTTACAGACAAAATTCTTTGCCTCCCTCGTATACACATTCTCATCCTCATTCGGGACCAGATTTGGACACCAGTGGCAGTAAACATACGAACAAGACTACTAAAGTTAGACCTCAAGGTAAACTAGTAAACTATACTTGGATTGGTGAATTAATAATTTTGATACATACAACCGTACAGGGTGGTCGAAATTGGTCTGTGTTTTAACTGGTTTGTTAATTTCCTGACTAGATATAGAGCAAAACCGACATAGATGTCATGGGCTCGATTTCTAAGACACCTTTAATGGCGTAAACCGCCTGTTGATATTTTCACTACCAACTGAGATATGGGGTATTTTTGAATTTTTTACCATTTGGAAAATTGCCCATAGCTTTGGTATTTCGCGGAATAATAAAATTCTGTAAAAACGTTCTTAAGACACTTTTTTATGCACGATCCAGTGGCGTAGTCAGTTTTTTTTCTATACTTACTTTTACACTGGACGCGCGTTAATAAATCGTTGTAACTCTTGACGATTTCAATGACTTTTTTTAGAAAAAAAAACTATATTCGTCACTAAAAAAATACTTTTTAGTTTTGTTCTTTGTTATTGTATAGATTTCAATTGTAATTACTAAATCTAATATAGAATGTTAATTTACCTACTCAAAAGTATTTAATTATGGAGATAAATAATAATACAAAATATTAAATTGTGATAAAAAATAGTTAGGCAAATAGGCCAACACAAAATCAAGGCCCACTTCGATATAAAGATAAAAAACCTAATATTTCTCTCAGGTATGAATTACTTTTTCAAAAACAATTACTTAAACTTGTTAAGACAACATCAGTAGTAGGTATATTCTGTCCAGCGAATCAGGATATATTTCGACAAACCATATTCAAAAATGGGAGAAAATACAATTTGCCTTTGAATTAAAATGACAGATAAAACTGTCACTATAATGGATCATCTCGTTGGATAGACTATAGATGAATACTAGATTAAATACCTCATGATTACCATGGTAATCTGTCTTAAACTTTCTGAACGTACTGACTAACTTATTTTGAAAAATCTAGATATTATTTTTTACATGTTTTTAAAATCATCTCAATAATTGTTGATGTTTTTCTTTTTCGAAAATAAACATTTAATTTTGATTATTTATACACAGAAACCTTCAACAACCATTATCCAGATGACTACGGTTTGAACCAACCCCACGACGACATCACTGTCCATTCTTTGGAAGCAGTGGATCCACACACAATTAGACTGGCCTTCATGGTACCTCCTGTCATTGTAGGCCTACATGGAAGGGTTGAAGTGCGCTACACTCACAAAGAGTAAGTTTTACTTTTAAAGATAGTTTTGTGTGAGTCTATTAATATTTTTTTCAGTAATGACGACGTGAGCAGCTGGGAGCTGCAAGTTTTTGCTCCTCCAAATGATCTCATCGCTACTCCATCTTTAGAATTCGATCTCCTGGATCTTTTACCGGATAAAGAATATAAGATAAAGATCACGATCACTCTAAGGCAAGTATCCTCAATATTTATAAGATAAATTAAACAGGGTGAGTCTAAATAAGTGCACACATTTTCGAAGTATTTACTGACAGATCTCTATAATAAGTCAAAAATTGCTTAGTTTTTTATTTCGAACATTAAAAAATATATATTTTTGCTTAAACATTTTTCAGAACCACTATTTTTTTTTGGTTTTGTCCCTCGAAATTTAATCTGCTATCTAGATTATTATTATATTATTTATTTTCGTTATCTTTGTAACAATCTTGCCCTGGTACTCCAGGCTCAGGTGTACAGGGTGGTCCGAAGTGTATTCCGGAAACTTCGGCAACATATTCTGCAGATAAAAATGAATAAAAAAGTTCGTATAAATGTATGCCCTAAAATGCTTATAGTTTCGGAGATACAGGGTGTAGAAGTTTTATTTTTATTTCGATTTTTCGTCAATATTTGGATAAGAATTAGTGTTTGGGAGGTTTTTGACATGAGGAATATTAATATATTAATTATATAAAATATCTATTTCTTCTGTTCCACTACGACCTATTTTAATCACCTTCTGATCTCTTCTGATCTACACATAGACATAAAGCGTGTTCTTCTTCAAATTGACAAAATCTGCGCATTTAGATTAAGCTTGCCTGTTTATAGACACACCACATTTTTAAGAATCTTTCTGTATTTGCATATCGGCCGTAAATTTTGGCGAATGTTCTACTACGAATTTTTTCGCCTGTCTATCCCTGGTGAACTTCTCCACAATTCTAGAAATTTGTTCATTCTTGAAGCTGCTTTGATCATTCTTGAAGCTGCTTTTGCAGCGCCGCCAAAAAGTTCTAAGCCTATGATCCTGGGCCTTGTTTCGCCATTTCATCTGCTTTTTCGTTATCGGTGTGAGCATCATGCCGGTAGGAAATTGCCATCCTATCCGATAGTCAAGCAGCACTTAACGCAATCAACTCAGTAACCATCAATTCGAAGTTGGTCAAAGAATGCCTAGAGAAGCTCAACAAATTAGGCAAAGAAAATAAAGTCCTCCTGCTCTAGGTGCCTGCTCACCAAGGGATGATAGATGGCAAAGAAAAAGCAAATGATCTAACTAGGAAAGGAGCGAACACTCCAACTGGACCAGAAACGGTCTGTTTTCCAAACGGGAACCAACTGAAAGCGGAACTGAAGAATCTGGGAGACTCCATCCGTAACTTGGAATGGGTGTCCTCCAACGGTCTAAGACGCTCGAAAAAGTTCCTCAGAACTTACGACCGAGAAAAATCACAGGTTTTCCTTGATTTAAGTAAAAACAATCTTCGGATTGTCACGGGGTTTCTAACAGCCTAATCTGTCTCCTCAACGAACACCTCAGTAGGCTGAAGCTGAGA
>NW_022146139.1:0-6527 GCF_002938485.1 Sitophilus oryzae | reverse complement strand
ATATAATAAAAAACGAATACTAAATATACAAGTAACATACACGTCAGATTAAAGAAAAAATATATATGAATTTAATTACAAGCAAAATGATCAACTTAATGTTATACCATATATACATAAAATATAAATACAATTTTCTATAGTACATGAGAGTGTCAAAATAATACAAAAAATATGTGGTAAAAAGTTAAAAATCTCAGACAATGCCATGTTTCCGAAAATATTAACTGATCAAAATCAAAGTTTTCGCTATTAAAATGACAAACCATCTTATTAAAATTTTTGGTAGTATTCCGTATGTTACAATGAAATATAGAAAAATCGTTGCTTAATGCTTGTACATTATCGAAATACTCGGCACTGTCATTGACTACAATACATTCTTATTCTGTAATTACAGAATCTTTTAAATACGCATTCATTTGATAAAATATATGTATATAATTAATAATAAATGACAAATGACATAAACTACTTATCAATCATTATTATTATAGCATATCATGTGTATAATACATAAAAAAAATATATATTTATCATCAATAATTTTATCTTACAATTCTAGCTATACAAACAAACAAATAAAACTTCTAGTACTTATAAATACCTGACTGAGATCCTGATCTCAAATGTCTTGCTGTTATCTGATCAGGAATTTTTTTAATAGTCTTAGATTTGTTCATATGTGTTACACTAAAAATTACACCATTGTTTTCTTTGCTGGTTTTATTGGTGATTGCCTAACTATGCTGTTGTGTCCTCTCGTTCTTGTATTCTTCTCCTAGTAATTCTTTCTGTAGTAGTTTTATTTCACTTATAGGAGCTGGAGTTGAGGGTGCGCTATTGTTAGTTCTTAGTGCTAGTTCCTCTGAATTTTGTTTCAAGTCCTCTACAGTATACGATCTATCTTCTATGTACAGTTTATTTCCCTTAATGTAGGATTTGTTAATGGGATTATCTCTTGCTTTTTTTAAATGGCTTCTCAAAATTTTGTTTTCTTCTCGTTGTAATATAGTAAGGTCTTGTGATATTGACACACCAGTGTTTTTTAATTTTCTAGACTGTTTAAGAACCAAACCAAACCAAACCACTAAATTAGATTTTATTTCAAAAAAATAATTTCTTGATAAAATGGCAACATAGGTAGTAGATTAAATTATTCTGAAAATTTTAGCAAAAAATCATTTTTTTTGGAAATTTTCAAAGTAAAATAACTCTAAACAATCCAAAATAACTAACGTTATTTTGGATTTATTTGAAAAACGATAAGGAAAACATATTTTTCTTTTATCGAGATCTACCACCCCTTAAAATACTTGCACATATTTCTAGGACACCCTGTATTTTCTTTGTAGACAGTATGTGAAAATCTTTATAAATAAAAAAAGTTACACGATTGCTAAAATTGCTATGCACTAAAAGTAAACAGATTTTTTCTTTTTAATTTTTGGAATAAAAAAAACAAGCCTTACGAATTTTTCTTATTTAAACGTCTTGTAAAAGATCCGAATTTCAAAATAAGAAAATACGTTTCAATATCTAAAGTAGTTTTTAAATTATCGCGATTACTGACGGTTTCTCGTTATAAAAAATGGACACCCTAACGATTATCCTTATAATTCCATTTCAGATACTCAGAAACATATCTTTTTTCATATATCTTATCACGTGCTTGACAGATAAACAACGTATTTAACTGCTCAACTTATGAAGTGGTCCTATAAACGTGGTATACACTGCTCACCATTTGAAGTGGAATTAAATATTTATAATATTTAGAGATAAATGATATAATATGAATCTCATTGAAAAAGATTGAAAAGAAACCTTGTGCTTGCTATTTAAAATGCAAAAAAATTTTTTTGTGCTTTATCTAATATCGATTTTTATCTTTTTTTGTCAGTTTATTTTTTACCTATTTTACATAAAATAATTTGTATAAAACTTAGTAATAAAAAAAATGGAATTGATGCAAAAAAGAATTTAAAAAGTACAATATGATCGAAAAAAAAAGGCGTCAGCGATGGCTATGAAATGACGATCGCTGTCATTTTATATGTAAAATTATATGGGGAATGTCATCGATGTTCATTTCCAAGCCAACTGGACGCTGTTTTTTTTCGATCATACAGTATTACCTGGTATTACATTTTACCCGGTTGACTCGGTCCAAGTACGCTTGGATCGTGTCAACAGGGCTTTACTAAAGATATCTAGAATACTAATTTATAAGGATGCTGGAAAGAAAAAAAAACAAATGTTTCGATTTATAACTTTTTTAATTATACATGCATTAAGTTTCTTAATTTACGTACATTTTTTTTGGTTTTATTAAATTTAAAATCTCTATTTCTAAATTTTAAAGTATAAAATATTTTACACCTAATAAATAATTTTAAAAGAAATGATTTTGGAAAGTCTTTACAGGGGTGATCAAATTCAATATTTTTGAATAATTTAAAAGCGAATTTGAAATTTGATCACCTATCATTTTTTTCAAATTCGCTATCAAAAATCAAATCTAAATTATAAACAAAATTTACGAATCTTTGTGGCGGTGAAGACAATCCACCAAAAAATGCCCTTTAGAGGATCGAATGCCTTAAAATGTGTTAATAATGTGTGTACATCTAGCGATTGACACTCTCTGCTAAATGTTTCGCATATTTCGCATGAGTGAACCTGTAGACATCTTTTCATTAAATACCGACAAACATAGTAAAAGGCATTTTGTTTCGGGATATTTTCAGTTCTGTAACTGTGGTCCGTTACAGATACAGCCAAAACTTCCAAGTTTGTTTCTGCTTCTGCCGTTGTCTCCAATTCCTTGAAATCGGATTTAAGATTCACTAGTACTTAAGTGGTCGAGGTCTGGTTTGCAGTTCATATTTTTTGAATGAAAATAATTTTGGATAAATTGCTTTTTAAATGCTCTTTGGAACTGGATAGGGGTGGGATTTACGCAATTACCGCTTTGCTGCCTTACGCTCCCAAAATAGTATGATCGAAAAAAAAAACAGCGTCCAGTTGGCTGGGAAATGACAATTCCCGTATAAATTTACCTATAAAATGACAGCGATGTTCATTTCATAGCCATCGCTGACGCTTTTGTTTTTCTGATCAAACCGTATTTTTAGTGAGTAATTAAATGTACTTACCGTTCATACTCTGACGGTAAAGTATAAAGGATTTACCATCACCAAATTTTGTTGAACAAGGCCGATATATACAAGAAATACTTGACATTATAATATAAAGTTTTTAAATAATTATTACCAAACCACGAAATACTAAGATGAACACTTTTTAAAAACACAAACGTACAAAGGATCACACACGGGACACGTCGACTGACTAACCTCACAAGGAGGTCCAACTAAAAATGAAGCGTACTTGACACTGGCAACAGAGTACCTAGATCCGTTGCCTGAGGCATACTTGAAATAAAGTATATAGAGATATTTGATAAATGGCAACAGTGGCAACGTCGCTTCTTCATATGACAGATAAACAACTTATTTCGCGCAGCCGCAAAGAAAATTGAAAACGGGACTGTCGCTACTCGGTGGTTTAAGTACTCTGGTTTCTCGTTATAAAAAATGGACACCCTAACGATTATCCTTATAATTCCATTTCAGATGCTCAGAAACATATCTTTTTTCATATATAATGTGAAATAAATTAAAGAATTAGAGAGTCGCATAAACGTAAACGTCTCTGTATTTATAATGTAATTTAAATATAATAAATTTATATAAGGATTCTTGCCACTTAAGTGCTGATATAGAAATTTAATTCTACGCTGTGTTTGTCATAATGTGGATCAACCTGCTCTCACTACCGGTTTCGGAGCCCTACTCCACCATCATCAGGTGAGCTTGGGCAGATCCACAAAATTCGCAACCACAGCCTGAGATAGTTAATTTCCGACTTGTCGGAAAGTGTCGGTTAGATATTAAGTCCCGAACGGGAGATAGCGGCCTGCGTGCAATGTATTATAAAAAATTATTATATATACCTATACTGCAAGAAATTTGTTTTCTGTTATAATTTGGCTTGCCTGAAAAAAAGCCTTTTACCATCCTTTTACTATCGATAGTTGCGCCTCGGTGGTACAAAAGTACTTCCATTGCACGCAGGCCGCCATCTCCCGTTCGGGACTTAATATCTAACCGACACTTTCCGACAAGTCGGAATTAACTATCTCTGCGCTGTGGTTGTCATTTTGTGGATCTGCCCAAGTTCACCTGATGATGGAGTAGGACTCCGAAACCGGTAGTGAGAGCAGGTTGATCCACATTATGACAAACACAGCGTAGAATTAAATTTCTATATCAGCAGTTAAGTGGCAAGAATCCCTATATAATTTTATTATATATACCTATACTGCAAGAAATTTGTTTTCTATTTTATAATTTAAATTTCATATATGAATTTTTTAATATATGTTTAACATGTGTTGAAAATCTTAAGTCAGTATCGAAATATAACCCCAAATTGCTGCAGCTGTTCGTAATATTAAGGATACGGTTGTGGTTGTTCATTTTCACGCTTCATCCCGCTTTTTCATTACCTTCTATACCTGGGTGGGCTGGCACCCACAGTAGGAGGACCTTATTGTAATTGTCTAATTTATTCAGTTTCTCTAGGCATTCTTTGACCAACTTCGAATTGATGACTGAGATAACCGCTTTTAATACTGCCTGAATATCGAATAAGATGGCATTTCTGATAGTTCCTATCTAAGATCAGTGGCGTCGTCAATGTCGACTGTAATAACACAATTAAAAAGAGTCAAACTTTGGTGTTGGAAACACTGTTAAGACAGGTTTAAACGTTAATAACCATCATTAGCTTGCTCTGAATTGTCTATCGTTCAATCATCAAAATCCGATGTCAAAATCAAGTTCAAGAAATTATTTCTTGTGGATTATTATTATATTTAAAGAGATAATTGTTTATTAATCAATGCAATACAGTAAGTTCATGAGGTTAGGTAATATTATAGTTATCCGCTTAGCGATAAGTTGAAGCCCTAACTGGATAACAAACCTTCCCTTCGGTTTAAAGTATATTTTTAGAAGTAATCTTTATGAACATTGGTTTTAAAATACTGCTGTTTGATACGATTATACCAAATCGTTTAAAATTTAGACAAGAATAATTAAAGTAAAATTTTATGAAAGATTTTAGGGTGTGCGTGCTTCTTCATATATTGAAAAAAATAATCCGAATATACAGGGTGGTCCAAACTGTATTCCGGAAAGAGCATTCCGGAATTTAGCAGTATATTCTGCAGATGAAAATATGTAAAAAAGTTCGTATAAATGTATGTCCTAAAATGCTTAGTTTCGAAGATACAGGTTGTAGAAGTTTCATTTTTATTTCGATTTTTTCCAAATAATTTCTGAAGCAACATCAATATTTGGATGAAAATTGGTGTCTGATTGTTTTTTGATAAGAAAATCCTACTTGTAGAGGGCGCCACCTACATATTATTTAATTGATTTAAAGAGTAATATTTTTGTCCGTACCTGTATAAAACTACTTAGTAAAGAAATATACATTTATGGAGTTTTTTACGTAAAAAAATATCTCTTGGTAAAAATCTCTAAGAGTAATGATTCACGAGATATTTGGAATCGAAATTATCAATACCTGTCATCATTGACATAAACAATTAAATATGTTGACTAAATAGTTGTTAGACTGAGATCATAAATTTGAAATGTTTTTGTGTCAAAAGTTAACATAAAACTGTTTTATCATCATTTTTTTCGCAGAAAAATGTATGATTAATTTAAGAAAATAAAAATTTCCCAAATTTATTATTTCAGTCAAATAACTGTCTACTCAGCGTGTTTATTTTGTGTCAATTATGACATTTCCATTCTAAATATTTCGAGAACGGTTGCGAGAGAGAAAATTTTTACCAAGAGACATTTTTTACGTAAAAAGTCACGGAAATGTATATTTTTACATATATATTTACATGTGTGGAAGTAAATCGCATAGGGATCTTATTAAGTCGGAGTATGAGAAATGCGACCGTGTGCTGTTGCAGCGTTGCCACATTTCTCTGGTACGCCTCCTCTATCAATAAAGTAATATGCTAAAATAGATATGCTTATGGTCATTTAATTATAATTTAATATACAGGGTGGTCCGAACTGTATTCCGGAAACTTCAGCAGCATATTCTGTCGATAAAAACAAGTAAAAAAGTTCTTATAAATGTATGACCTAAACTGCTTAATCTCGGAGATACAGGGTGTAGAAGTTTCATTTTTATTTCGATTTTTTCCAAATAATTTCTGAAGTAACATCAATATTTGGATGAAATTTGGTGTCTGAGAGTTTTTTTGATATGAGAAATTCGATTTTGATGTCAATATGGCTCCTACTTGTAGAGGGCGCCACCTACATATTTTTAACTGGTTTGAAGAGTAATAACTTTTCGTCCGTACCTGTATAAAACTAATAATTAAAAAAATGTACATTTACGATGTTTTTAACGTAAAAAAGATC
>NW_022146138.1:0-5676 GCF_002938485.1 Sitophilus oryzae | reverse complement strand
TGGTGCAATTCCCTGGCCACTACAGCCAGAGACAAGACAATGAGTGAGATGCTTCTTGGACCGAGCCAAAGTGCTAGAGGAGATTCTGCCAGCACCTGACAAGGAGCTTCCCCACCAACGACAAGGTCTTGCATCTCCTAGGGGAAGATCACATTATCATTAATGAGTTTAATTTTAATTCTTAAGGCGCATTCTCACGACTCGTCTACTTGGCAAGTATACTCTGTTTTTTTTCTCAGGTAAGATTTCGACAGACGATGACAGAAAAAAAGCAGATGACGTCCATACCAATCCATTTATTTAACTAAAAAAAGTAATTCTAATATTTTTTAAGTTAACTATGGATGGGTTTATATATAAATCCGTCATGCGTCATCTCTTGTTGTTTTTAACCACTTTTATTGGTTTATTTCAAAAATGACAGATCATATTTGAATATTATTGGTTTGAGGGAAAGATGAACGACAAACGAACGCCGATGCGTGTAAACTCGTCTTAAGATTTTTGAGAGTTGTCAAACCAAACCAATTTATAAGTTATAATTTTGTGTCAAATTATGTCAAATAGAAATGATAAATATTTTGCATTTTGGACTGTGTTATTACGTGTGTTTCGTGTTTTTGTTAAATTAAGTGGAGGAAAATTAAGTGTTGACCCAGACCATAGTTTACAGTTAATATTCGGTGCCCAGAGACCGCCAGAGACAGTTTGCCAGAGATTATGGCCAGTGAGATGTATTAGCCACAAATAATGTTTGTATACTATCTTGTATATGATACCAAAAACTGGAGTGTCTGTAAAATAACAGCACACAATAGGTAAATAATAATCATATTGAATAATTATATTGATAAATGTAACAATAAATGCAGGAAGTTGCTTGAGCTTGATAGCCGGAAATCTTATTTATGTATATCTTTTTTGATATGTGGTGTTTTTTAAATAAACCCTTGCTTGTTTTGTATTAACACATACTGTAATTGTTTTTAATAAAATAACTCGATTAGATTTTCTCAATTTTATACAGTTTTTTTCACAATATTTTGAAGTGCCACTCAAATTTTAAAAATATTAATTTTCTGCAATGCGTTCCAATTGTACCAACTTAATTCTTTGTAAAATAAAATAAACTAATTTGAAAATAAAATGACGGACACATCTATCACTGTCAAGGATCTTGTCGTTGGACAGACTATATTTTTTATTGGCATACAGAGTCTAGCGGGAATGGTTTGGTTTGGTCAGAAATGCTGTATAGATCCCCGACGCACCATGTATACCCTGTATACCAATTACAAATGTTTGTCAAGAACACGAGTCGTGAGAACGCGCCATTATACAGGGTGAGTCTTAAATAAGTGCAAATATTTTCAGGGGTGGTATATTTCGACCCCAGGAACACGTATATGAGGGTTTTTCGCAAAAAAAAAGATGTTAAAAATCGTACATTTTCTTTTAAATTTCCCTGTATATTTTTTGAAAACCTTTTTGAACTGCCTGTTTACCGCAAATTTTCCCACGGTGTAATTTCTTAATCTCTGATATTGCCATAGTTACGGCTTTACTCTATGGTTACTAGGGATGCAATTACAGAAAAAATCCGGTGGCTCTCAAAATTTTTTCAAAAAAAAATATTTTTTTTTTAAATTTTCAAACTTAAATAACTCGGTTATTTTGGACTTATCTGAAAAATAGTAAAAAGAAAATATGTTTCTTTTATCGTGTCATACCAGCCCTTAAAATATTTGCACTTATTTAAGGCTCACCCCGTATATATCAATAACCTTTGTTAGATATTAAAAATAAATTTTAACAAGGTTTAAAATAATATCATATCATCACATCAATAATAAAACTATACAGGGTGATTCCCGGCCATGGTAGGTTAGGCGTTTATAGAGAACCGCTGATAAGATTCTTTTGAAAATTTAGATTCTTACATAAAGGCACCTGCTCCATTTGTCTAAATTATTTTCAGTGTTACACTGTTGCCGCTTCATATACATCCTTGTTATTCTAAATGGGACACCTAGTAAAGTACGTCTACTGGATCTGTGTCTATGAAAGGAATGCGAACAAAAAAGGTAAATAAACAGCAATATATTTTATAAATCGCTACATAAATAGAAGCGGCACGTGCACTTGACGAGTATACCGTACGAGTCACCGTAAAACACTCTACCCACTAATTTCATTGGCTACTTGCAAATCTGTTGAATTTTTATTGATGGTACGCGTCCTCTAATTTTTTATGAGAAACATCGAGAAAATATCGTTTCGCCCTTTACGGATGCCCCGTAGCTACAGAAAGGATAGACGTACTATACAGGGTGGTCCGAACTGTATTCCGGAAACTTCGGCAGCATATTTTGCAGATAAAAATAAGTAAAAAAGTTCGTATAAATGTATGTTCTAAAATGCTTAGTTTCGGAGATACAGGGTGTAGAAGTTTCATTTTTATTTCGATTTTTTTCAAATAATTTCTGAACTAACGTCAATATTTGGATGAAAATTGGTGGATGGGTGTTTTTTGACATGAGAAATTTGATTTTGATGTCAAATATGACTCCCATTTGTAGGTGGCGCCACCTACATCTCGTTGGAATTTTACTTTCGAAAAATCCGTTTGCCAAAAATAAGCTTTTTACGTCAAGCAGTTTAAGCAGAATAGTGGTTAAGACATTACCCAACTTTTTGGAACACCTGTATGATTTTTAAAAAATTTCAAAATATGTATAAAAACCAAATAAATTATGCTTGTCCAAGCGTTTTCCCGAAAGACTAACCGTTTTTTAAATAACAAATATTGTAATATTTGACAACAAAATAAAATATACGTGTTTAAAAGTTTTTTCGAAAAACTCAGCGGTTTTTAAATAAAAAATATTTTAATATTTGAGGGATAGTTTCACCCCCTTAGAATTCGAGTTTCGAAAAATCCCTTCTTGTCGAACCTCTACACCCTAAAGTCAATCTGTTTTCCAAAAATCAGCTTTTTACGTCAAGCGCTTTAAGCAGGATCGTGATTAATCAATGACCAGATTTTTCGAAACACCCTGTATACATTTTTAAAAAAACTTAAAATATGTAAAAAAACAAAATAAAATATACGTGTTTAAGCGTTTTTTCGAAAACTTCACCGTTTTTTAAATAAAAAATATTGTAATATTTGAGGGGTGGTTTCACCCTCTTGGAACTGGAATTTCGAAAAATCCCTTCTTAACCCTAGAATCAACTTGTATGCCAAAATTGAGCTTCTTTCGTTGAGTGGTTTGAGCAGGATCGTGATTAATCAGTATGTCAGTCACTTAAGTATTTTATATATTAGTATAGATAAAGTAGCATTCAATAATGTAATAATATAGTGGGTGTTCCACTTAAAATAACAAAGTTACTATCGCTTTTCATATCATCTGGCAACACTGTAACGCTAATAATATTTTAAATTTTAATTTTACTGAAAAAATTAAAATTTTCAAAAAAATAACATTATCGGTTCCCCATAAACGTCCTACGTACCATTGCCATGAACCACCCTGTATAATAATATATAAAATAAGGAAAATTAACAAATCAACCACAATATATCAAACTATTGTTTTACTCTCGATGTTAGTTTTGTTAATTATTATATTATTATCTTCATCAGCTGATTATTACATCCGAATTAAATAATAAACCTCTATGCATTTTTGTTTGCAACTCTATTTAGAACTGCAGGGAAATGGTTGCACTAAAACCGATTTGCAGGAAAAACATCTGGCGTGACTCATTCTTGCCCGAGAGATTATTTAACTCCTATCCGAAAATAGCCATGGACCCAACCGAATTTTATTTGGGTCACGCTGTTTTTGTTCGGTTTTTCTTCTTAATAGAAAAAACAAATTTGCTCTTGTCCAGTGACGGTGCCGGTGTTCAATATTTTCCAGCTTTGATGATACAGATGGATTTACGATATTAATGATAATACTCGTATGTCTAAGATTTTAAGTAAATATGGAAATACATATATTCGATACCAATTAAACTTTTAGTTACCTAATAGAGGGCGCGATTTTTAAATTCATTGTTGCCATCCATGGACATATTCGGCGCCGGGCTGACTAACTGGAATTTAAATTTTCCGCTGGGAATTCAGGTGGTAGCTCTGCTGTAAAAAGGTCATGTTGCCAAATTTATTTATTTATTTCCTGACATTGTCATTCGTTTTGACACTTTGGTTTTGTATTACGAGTTTTTGGTTTAAATGAATTATGTTGTGATATTTTAAACTTTTTTTTTTTTGAATTGTGTAATATTTTCTATTATTTGTATATTTTTGTGCTTTTGTTTGCTTTGTCGATAAAGCTGTTTTTGCCCTTTGTACAATAAAGCTTTATTTATTAAGATAATATGTAGATACAACTCACACAATGCTTAAAAATATTCGGTATATCAAAGATAGGCAGAATGAGAGTGATGCATTAAATTTATATTTCTTTTAGGTCACATTTTAATAGTTTGTTTTTACTTTTAGATTATATCTCTCGTATTGTATCGTGGATAGCAGTGATGAGCGGCCGGTAGGTAAATACCTGGGTCTATACCTGATGTCTGTATAGGGTGGCTCAAATTAGACGCTTGTAAAAGCAAACAACCTTTTCTGTAGGAGATAGACGAAAACTAATTAATTTGTTAAAAATGCACATTTTTGAAAAACACCAAGTAACTCCGAAACGGTAACAGATATCGATGTACAGTTTTCACCATCATGTTTTTGAAAAAAATTGAGCTCCAGACACCGATACCAGTTTTCCTATACCTCCGATAGAAAAAGGTGTTCCCTTTAAAAGCGTCCAATTTGACCCACCCTGTACATTTAGATGAACACCCCAATTTAATAAAAGTAGTTCCCGACGACCATATAGTAAATAACCGGTATAATACCAGAAATATACCAATATACCGGGTGCGTCTCAAGAGTGGATCAACCCTATAACTTTTTCACATAAAAAATGAGATTCGGTATGTTAGTATATGACATAAATTAGGATTGATTGGCGAATTCAATTGTTTTTGGTCACTTCCTGTTTCACCGGAAATTACTATAACTTTTGATTTTTAAATGGTATCCTCTGAATTTTTAAATGACACTCTGAGTAGGATGACATATTGTATGTCAACTGTTGACATTTTTGCTTAAAAAATTGTATTTTATATTTCAATCTAAAGTGCCATGGCTGTGTTAAAAACATCAATTTTTAATCAAGGAGCTTTGGAAAAATAGATTTGATTTGTTTTTTGATTTGAAAATAGATTGTTGGATATTTACCCACCGCCAATCACTAATGGTGTAATCTATCTATCTAGATAGGTACCTATAGGTAATCTATCTATCTAGAGAGGTACCTATAGTTTTTAACATAATGAATATCTCTTCAACAAACTTTGGTAGACACCAACAGTTGTTTTAACATATTTTTCTTGTATTCTACTATCTTTTAATTCTTACGAGTATATGTATTTCATCAACGTTATTTTAATTGCACACAACGTTCTAAAAGATTAGAATTGTTACGGCGGATTTTAATCTTATGCACTATTTAGTGTTGATATGTCGCTTCGAAAATAGAAAAGATTTATTAACAGCTGTTTACAATACAAGCAGCAGCTATTTTTATCACGATTCTAGATAAA